>NC_068551.1:3139369-3448152 GCF_026212275.2 Microplitis demolitor | reverse complement strand
ATAAATAACACATAATAAAGTTTGTAAGTGCTTGTACGTTTAACACATGCCGACAACACAACAGGATGACCAAAAACAAGCTTTTGAACATGAAAGATTAGCTGGTTGGACAATTTGTGCGTCACAAGGTAAAAATTCAACGTATGGTAGTAGGTACAACAAGAAGGAGAGTAAAGCTGTTGTAAGTGCTGTAGAAAGAGATGGACGAGTCAAGACAAGACAAGACAAGAAGAGAAAGAAGAAAAGATAGCTGGTTGAAAGCTGCAGCCACATAATATAACACAAGCGGCAACAAGAGTCACATGGCAACAGCAATCTCCTTCCTCTTATATCCTCATTTTTTTATTCTTAAACATATAGATTTTTTATTTCTTTCTTTCTTTATTCTTTAAAGCTCCCCACCCTCATCTCGTGTCTTCCATTCAACTATTCTATATTCCAAGACAAGACCCAAGTTAGCCCCTATACTGCCTCTCTCTCTCTCTCTCTCTCTTCTTCATCAGTTCTGGGTCCGCGGTCCCATACTATACCAGCCCGTCCGAACTCACACATCGCGATTATATCTCGCCGCAGGTACGTTGTTTTCGAACGCATATAGCGTCTGTCACGAGCCGAACCTGCCCGCGTGTTCGACCTGCTGAATAGACTAGATAGATAGAGCAGAGCTACACACATGATAGATACAAGTGAACATTCAGAGTAGCGTAGAGTTGTAGTATAGAGATAGAGCCAACTGTCGTTCATTTTACTCGCTAGCAGAACCCATCGGCCATGCCGTACCATGGCATGTTATATATGCTATTCCATGGCATGCCAGAACATCAGAGCCCAAAGAACAAAGACCGAGAAAACTGCAAAGAGCACAAGAGCTACAGCCTCCAACTCGATGCGTGCGAGTTCGTTCAGGTATAACAGGTTCGCCTCTGGCCTCCCTTTTACGAAGGATTCTCTGCTTGTTCTCTGTCTCTCCCTCTCTTTTCACTTCGATACATCGCTCATCTCACTCTATTCGTCGTTTGCTTCTTCTCTACTCACTTTAGTCTCTCATACTTATATAATCTTCATATATATATGTAAGTATATATGTATATAAATTCAGTACTTGTACATGGATGTACACAGCATCTTATATAGAATAGCATACAGCTTTTATTACTCCCACTCAGGTTTAAACTTGCCGCCCTCACATTCTTGTACCACCGTCATTAGGATCTACATCACAACTCATCGCAACTTTTCTACATCAATTATATATTAAGTTACTTCCTTCTATTATTTATTACTTTTTTTATATTAAATACATCAGCTAAATAATAATAATAATATTTATAATTGATGACACACTAATGATATGTATTTTTATTGGGTAAATATATTTTTTGTTTCAAAAATCTATTATTAGAAGTGAGTAACAATTTAAAGACGATGACTTTCTTATATTAGAGTACACAGAATAGAATCCAGACATAGATCTAAAAGCAATTGCTGTCGTCAGTCGAGCCGCGAGTTTAAAATTTATTTCTCGGTGTGTGTAATGTCTGATTCAAAAGTGTGAGCAAGATTCGAAGCACCGAAATACTTAACCGGTCAGGTCATTGATTCGCAAATAAAAGGCATTTTGCCAATATTCCATCGGCTCTTTTATTTTTCTACAGTATACTCATATATATATACATATATATTTATCATATCTGCAATCAACTTCCCTTGTCTTTATTTATTTAATGGCCAACAATTTATAAAATTATTTTATTTCTTACAATTACACCAACTTTTTTTTTCGTTACAAGATAATGATGTGAATTGGACTTTAAATTAGACATTACATCCGTTTATTTTAAAAACATTTTTTTTTTTATCGTATTGTTCAAACGTAATTTGAACTCTAAAACAATTTCACGCAGTGGTGAATCACAGGTAGAAGAGTAGTGTAGAGTAATATATATACTGGGCTCACTGGACTTTCTCACACACATTAAGGATTGCATGTACGTTTCAGAGGACGGGATCTATATATGTATATATATATATATATATATATATATATATATATATATATATATGTATACAAATGGATGTATGTACACAAACTAACAAGCTGCTAGTATACTGTAGTGTGTAATGAGTGTTATGTATATGTTGCGGTACTCTGACGCCCTGAGGAGTTTACTGGAGATACCTAGATGATTATATCGGGTATGTGGGTGGAGTGTTGGCTGGAGCTGCGCCAGGTTATACGATTTCTAGTACTGAGCCAGTAAATACTCTTCTCTTAACTGATAATGCTCTCTGAGATTATAAAGAAAATCGGTCTTGTGGAACTTAAGAGAAGAATTGTATTATATATTTTAAAAAATATAAATCCTGATACAAACAATGACTACAATACAAGTCAAAAAAAGTTGTAACTAGACCGAGCTTTTGTACCATCGGATAATGACATTTAATATTTTAAGTACTCATTTACTTGCTGCCATTTAAAGTCAGTTATGAAGAATGAGATTTTTTTTACTCAAAAGAAAAATAAGAATTGAATTATAGATTTTTTTTTTTTTTTTTAGAATGAAATTACTGTGAATATTAAATGGCTTAATTATCAGAGTAGTTAATTTGTGCGTTGCACCATAAATTTATGAAATAAAAAAAATTACAAGCTTTTGATGTAAGTGTAGTGTGTAATACATTTATAAGTATGTAAATATGTGCGCGAGTGTGTGAGTATGTGTATGTGGACTTTGATACCTTGATTTTTTGTATATTGTGTGCCTTTAAATTATCTCTCTTCACTTGCCTATATTATTTGCTGTATATTTTTACCTTTATCTATATATTTATGTTCTGCTTTATATACATACATATATATATTTTTTTCTTTTATATATTAGTGTGAATACGTCATCACATATGTATATAAAAAGGAATATAAACATGTTTAAATTCCAAAATTAAATTTTAATGTCTTGAGTTTTATTTTTCATCTTAAACTTCAGAACATTAAAGTGTGAATGAATATGAACGAGTCATTAAGACAATTATAATGAAATGTATATAGAGTAAGATATAAGTATGTATAAGAAATGTTGATATACGTTTTTTTTGTATGTATGTATGAGTTAGAAGTAAAGAGGAACTTAGTGAAGGAGAATTCAAATAAATATATGTGTGCGTATATGATAATAATAATATGAAGTAAAGTTTAAGGAGACGATGAGAAGTGGATGATGTTAAATAAAAGAGAATAATAAAAATGAAAGTAAAATAGGGAGCATTGTGCAGCAGGCGCGAATTGTAAAGCAAAGAGAATAAATGAGAAAAAAAAAGTAAATGATGAAATGAGAGCGAGGCAAATAGAGCGACGTATATATATGGATGTGCACATATATATGTATATGTATGAGCAAGCGATTATAATTGTTGAGGGTATGGAAGTTAAACTACAGATAATGGGATCCTCTTCTCATTGAGTCTCTGAAAACGTTTTTCAATCATAAATTACTTTTTAATAACATTTTTCAATTTATATATACATATATATATATATATGAACGGTAAAATATTTTCAGAGTAAAAGCGGATTAAATTCGGATTGAGTGCGGAGTGGATAATTGTTTATTTATTAAATCTCGGAGTAAAATTTACTCCGAGAAGTTTATTTTGCATTGGAACTCCGAATCTGAGTGAATGCGGATTTAAATAAAATCTAAATTACTCCGAAATCTCTTTGCTGAAACAGTAAATTCTCTATTTACTCCATATGTGAAGTAATTTTTTTTTAAACTCCGGGAATCTGAGTGAAGAAACAAATTAATCCCGAAAGGGATTTATTTGAATATTGAAACTTTGAACTGGAATAAACGCGGGTTTAAAAAAATCCAGATCACTCCGGAATTACTCCGCTGGAAAATATATTCCGTACATGGAGTAATTTTTTCTAAAACTCCGGATCAAATCCCCTTGGAGTAAAATTTACTCCGAAGGGGAGTTTAATTTACTATTGAAACTCCAGTTCGGAGTTAAATTTACTCTAAGAAGGAGTTTATTTTAATATTAAAACTCCGAACCAGAAAGCAGATTTAAAAACTGCTGGAAAAACCAAACTCCCCATTGACTCCTTATATAGAGTAAGTTTTTTTTAAACTCTGAACTCCGAGTTGCGCAATAAATTAAAATTAAAATAAAATCCGTAATCGCGCCGAATTACTCTTTATTTATCATACGTTGCGATTACTGTATCACAACGTTTAAATTTACAAAAAACAATAACTGTTTATTTTAAATTCAACTAGTGACCTTAACCTTTTTTACGCTCACATATAATTATATATTAGGAGCATCGGAAATAAGGATAAATAAAAGTAAAATGTAATTGAGATAAATGAAGGCCGAAGTGAGTTAGTTTCCGGCTCCTGGCACTAGCCCATCTCATCAACGAAAGCTAGTTAAGGAGAGACAAATATTTCAAACTCGTAAACGTGAACATGTAGACATTGTTCGTATTAACATACACAAATATTTAAAAATAATTTTCTTGGGTATAAACTACAGTAATTTTGTTTGAGAGTCAAACAATGGAATAAAATATGCAGGATATTTCTTGTATTCATAAATAAATGTGTAAAAAAATATTAAAAGACACTAGAAAAGATGAAAATAAGGATAAAAAGAATAGGAAGTAACATGTAGAGACCTGCGTGCGTTGCTCATCGAGTTGTGAAGCAGCAAAGAGAACAATCAGGAATCGATGTATAGGAATTCCAGCGGACCCTGTCAACCGGAATTTCATGCAAACTCTGGACCTAACGAGGGTCCATACGAGTATTCTATATATGTATATGTATATGTATATATAATACAGGGGAAATCAATTCTCCCAGCGTAGTGTGGCTGTTGCTACAGTGTAGTTGTACACACGGGCCGTAAAAAATAAAAATAAAATAAAATATATAAATAAATAACCAAGAGTCAAAGAATTCGGAGTAAAAGAATAGCAGCAACAGAAGCAGCAGCAGCAGCTAAGCGACAGAGGCCAACCAAGGGGGTAAGGAATAAGCCTACTGCTCTCTGCTCGAGGAGCCACGAAAAGGCGCCGCGTGCTCGCGCGAGCAAGAGCTATATACCTTGGAGAAGAAACGACTGTTGAGAATAATAATGAGTGAGACTGGATGAGGGAGAAATACCATTTAAAAGTGAGATAGACATATACATATTCTTCAAGAGTCCCGGTGGAAGGAACACCGCGTGCGACCAAGAGGTACGAGGTTGGGTATATATAAAACCCGCCGCGACGAATAATAATGAACGTTATATGACCGGTGGAGAGACAAAGAAGGACAAGACCAAGGAATGAATAAGAAAAGAGCCAACTTTGGTTAAGAGAGAGTCCACTTGCTGTCTATGTGTTGAGCATTTTGTGCCTCTATACATATATACATATATATGTATTATAAGTATGTACTGGTAACAACTGATACATAACAGAGTGGTGAAGATGAGGATAAAGAAATAGGCGTCTCGTCTTGGCCAATTCACTGGGGCACACCTCTACCTACAACCTGCCTAACGATTCTCTCTCATACTAAATCCAACAAGACTTGTCTGTTTTTAGAGTTGAGTCTAGAGTAGAGATCCTTAGCTTTTAGGTGTACCGGCAGCCTGCAGGCGAACAAGGCCAAAGGCCACGCGGAATGCAGACACGTAACGCACGCAGAATGTAAGAGCCTCCTTTTCAGAGTCTCTTTCATTATTTTTTTTATTCTTTACTTTTATTTTAGTTTTTCGATTCTCGGCTGCTTTAACGTTAGCTCTGCTCTAAACTTAAAAGAGACCTCTACACTTTTATATATATATATATATGCATATGTATACAAATACAAGAATACAGAGATGACTGGTGGTGGGCCAGTCTTACTTGGACGGGCAGGTCTAAAGAGAGGAATTATTAGTGGAATCGGCACGAAAGATCGTGGGACCACAAGGTGCGACCCCCCATTGCCATCATTCCATACCATCAGGTAATACCTCACAAAAAGATTATAATAAAACAGCTCACTGATGAGATATTTCTGAACTATTTCCTTTTTTTATTTATTCCGCATACTTTACATATTAATTCTGAACCTAAGAGAAGGACAAAAGTCCAAAGTAAAAGAATGAATGATATTAGAATCGATTAATCGATCGTTAAATTTAATGTAATTCATAGTGAGCAAAGCTGTGCGCTGATGGAATCATTTGGTGTCGCTGGTGTACGTACACTACGCACACACTCTCACATATATAGTGTAGAAACCGTGTGAAACTTTTAATTAAGAGCCAAGATCCGGCGCCTACTTCTGCGAACAAGTTCGACAAGGACTTGGAGACCGGGTAGGGACTATAAGAACACGGAGAAATAAAAAAACGACCGAAGAATACAAGGAGCAGAGGGGACCAAAAATATTTCAATTGACGTCCAAGTACTTTCTCATTGATTTTACATATTTTTTCTCATTAACTTTCCTCATTAATGTTAATAAAATTTTTTTAAAAATTTATAAACAGTTAATTGACCACTGGAGTATTTTATAAATTTATCAATTTACTATTTTAATTTCAAACAATTTACTGAGGGTATGTAACAACAAGAGCAAACATGACACGTCAAGTGTCATTTCATCGCGTGCATGAATTAATTCTCTTACATATACGTTATTTAGTTTCTTTAGTTTGCTCTCTCGACCCTCGATGGTCAATGAAGGAGCGGCATCCGGTCCCGCAGTAAAGATATTTTTAAAAAAAAACCAGCGAAATAAAAAAAAGTGAGAAGAAGCCAGCGTGAATTCATCTCTCTCACCGCCTACGTAGCGACATTTAACGTCGCCTATTCCGTCCCACGCATTGCCGCAAAATTTTCAAAAAAATATACTTTTTTTCGTAATAAATCTGGTAAAAAGTGACAGTACCTTCTCTTCGAGTGCAGGACCGTTTTCCATGGCGTACATAATAGCATCTGAAATTCGGGTATCCAACTGCCTGATCGCCCTCTCAGCATTCAATCCAAGGGGATCAGTTCGCCCGTCAACGGCTATAACGAGACGTTCAACAGTCTCGACGTAACCAGACCATGCCAGATCTAATTCTGAAGCCGGTTCAGTCAAACAGCCTCTGAAAAATTAATCATCGACCAGAGTATTACTACATGTACATGTGTACATATATTCTAGTAATTCATTTATCATTTCCTTAACATTTATTACTCTCATAAATGTCATAATGACAATATAATGAAATGATTGAAAAATAATAACGTGTCATTATTAATAAAAAAACAATAAATTACCTCATGACATTGGTGCAAAGACCACCACAAGGACGAATAGAAGACCCGTAGCCAGAGCACTTTGGACAATAAGTCATTCTCAAAAGTGCTTCGTAGCATGAAGATTGTTGTGGACTAGTTGTATAAAATAAGACACTGTCAGTACGATCCAATACTGTTTTGCCGAGAGTTAATGCCTGCACTAGTACACGAGTTGCTTCAAGACTTTTACTGACAGATCGTGATATTTGTTTAGGTATATCACCGAACGGCTGTATTTCATCCATAGCCTCGTATAAACACTGTTTGAATTTATCTGTAAAGTCCTGCTGGTGAGGATTAACTGCGTGATGATAGGCTATTGGAAATAACCGGGTGAAAAAGTCAGTAAATCGTTCTTGAAGCATATCACGACTCAACGGTTGCTGCAGAGTGTCGGGTGTGTTACTGGGTGACACGTAGTCCACCATTGCCTGATACAATCCTTTAATAGATGGTCTGCTGAGCAGTGACATTGATCTGTAGACTTGTTCGAACAGGATCAGCGTTTTATTTTCAGACTGACGTGCAAGAGTTGTTACTGCATCTAAAATTTTAAAAATACAATTTTTTTTATTTATTTGAAGGAATTCTCAGACAATTTCCTCCATTTTTTGAAACATGCAATTGCTTTCAATTGTCATGAAATTTTATTTATTAATTTAAAATTCAAGCATTCATTGAAAAAAGTAAAATTTCGGTGAGATAGATTTTTTTAAAAATTACTCAGTTGTTAGCAATCAGGAGATGAAATTTGGAAAACAAATTTTAGCCTGAAGTTTGACATTCAAAATTAACTGAAATTTATTTTCAAAATTTCGTTTAAATTCTAATTAATATCAACCCGGGTCAAAAATAAAATTTGATTCAGGCTCACTTCGCCTTATTTTCTTTCAGTTATCAATTTGCTGACAACTTTCCGAAAAGATCTCGATTTTTCCGAGTTAAATTAAATTTTTGTTAACTTTTAGAATATTTTTCCAAATTTCAAATTGGTAAATCCAGTCTAAACAAAGGTTTATTTTTGACCCGGGAGTAAATAATTTTTTT
The DNA here is from genome assembly GCF_026212275.2 of Microplitis demolitor. Lineage (NCBI taxonomy): Eukaryota > Metazoa > Arthropoda > Insecta > Hymenoptera > Braconidae > Microplitis > Microplitis demolitor. The sequence continues at coordinate 3,439,766 of NC_068551.1, read as the reverse complement.
AAAAATCTGTCTCGGCGAAGTTGTAACTGCGTTTTTTTTAAATTGCTACTTTAATCCAATTTAATTAATAATTCTGGCTAGCAGACAATTAAAAATTTTCCGATTTTTTTTTAACAAATCAATTACAAAAAAATAAAAACTAAAAATATGCACATGAACAAAATTTAAAAAGCTACAGGTGCATTTTTTCGATTTTTTTTTTTTATAATTTACTATCTAAAAGAAAATCCAAAAATTATTAGACGTCAACTAGCTTTCCTATCATTTTAATTAATTATCAAAATTTCATTACGGTCATTAAATATTTTTAAAAAATTAGGAGCATTGTCTAAGAATGGCTTTAAATACTAAATAAATTTTTAAAGACAGTTTTTATTTCATTAGCTCAACAAACGCGGGGTAAATAGACACGTGGGAATTGTTACAGTAAATTGTTATAATTTTGTTTTTTCGTTATATCTCTGATGAGTGTCAACTACTAATTTCTTCCCCCTTTTTTCTATGCATACAAAAAGCATTGTAATGAACATCACGTCCGTAGATGTCTATTATAATAAAACTTTCGCAGCTATTACGTGAGTAAATAATTACACAAGTTCTTTTTTTTTTTTTTTTTTAAACTAAAGAGTTATATTTTACAGCACAATTGTCAATTAGATTAACCACTGGCATTTAAAATAAAAATAAAAAAGCTTAATAATAATAAATTAGCATTTAATGGTCATTGCTCTTAATAATCTTCATCACTCACTTAATAACGTATATCGATTACATTCGATTAGACACAAGTGGCAACCACTTATAACTCAGTAAGTGGTTAGCGCTTACATACAATTGCATATATGGTATAAAAGTAAAGTGATAAAAAAAAATTATGAGGACTTGACAAGTTTTTTCATTTATAAAACAATTAAAAGTATAACTTTTATTTTTTAAATAAAGTAAAAAAAAAAAAAAAAGTAAATAAATACATCATTAAAAGTATAAACTGATAAGTATAATAAAAAAGTTTTTCGTTAACAAGTTTTACACAGGAGTGAAAATAGTTTGACGTATAAGCCAACGATGCTTGAACAGTGTGTATCATAATAATAAGAACGAGATGAAAGGAGAGAGAAAGGGAGACAAGTCTGCAGGTTGCCGCGGAAACGACACGCGCCGAGCTACATCAGCTAGTGTAGTTAAGTGTAGATTTGGTTTCGCCTTTTAATACCGTATATATAATACGTAACCTCATATACTACATACATATGAGACACACACACACATATACATACATGTATGAATATGTATACGATTTAAATACAATATCACGGCGCATACATTTATACGGTTTATTTAACCAGCTAAAACTTATAATCGTATAATTAATCGAGCGTTGATTATTGGCCAATTAGTTTCAAATATGTCATAGGACAATCAGCTGATTGTTGACCGACTTTGACATGGTTATTTTAGCATATCTCACATAAATATGTATATGTTATAAATTATACTAAATGTCATGTTCTGTCAAAAGTTTTTTTTTTTTTTTTTTTTTTTTGTAATATATTTAAATAAAACGGCGGTATAATAATAGATGAATAAATTAGATGTTAAATATAATTCTGAAATTAGCCGACGACTGATAATTTTTGAATTTTTTTAAAATAATAAATTATAAAAAATTTTACGGACACTAAAAAATTTGGAGTGATCTAGATTTTATTTAAATCTGCATTCACTGATTCGGAATTTTGATATTTAAATAAACATCTTTTGGAAGTGAATTTCATTCCAGAATTACTCTGATTGATTTTCATGTACCTGATGATCGAAACGTTTTTTGTACAACGAAAAAAAAAAATTGTAAAGTAAGAAATTTAGTGAATGAGTAAATTTCTGAAATGTTTCGCATTTAGGTGCTGGTATGCCAGCCGAAAATTTCAGGCCACACCGAAACTACTCAAGCAGTCAAATTACATGAATTTTTTTCATTTTCATTGCGCGGAAAACATTTCTATCTTCAAGTACATTATTTTTTACAGTAAATATGATTTTCTGGCGGGAGAAATATTTTCCATTCTGAAATAAAAAAAGTTTTCTTAAGACTTGAAAAAATTTATTTGGGCAAGTAAAAAGTTTTTACCTCAAGAAATCAATTTTTTCTGTGTAGTTTTTTAAATTTTCTACAGGTCCATTTTTTTTTTAAATTCATTTGTTGAAAAAAAAATCCAAAAATTGTCATCTGTCTCCAAACTAGCTAATCGTAAAATAAAAATTTATAAATAATAAAAATAACAATATACTATTATCGTAATCTATATTGTCATATAATGTATTGTCATTATTCTTAAAAAAGTTGTTGTTGTTATTGTAAAAGTTTAAGTTAAAATAGGAAAAGAAACATTTAACCTGGATCTTAGTTATTATTCTGGTTGAACTCTATCTTTTATGCTCGTATTTCTTGGTTAATATAACAAAAGCCATTTGCAATATATAATGTATAAATGTATATATATTTAATGTACGTAAGTACAAACTGAAAAAAATAATTGTGGTAAAGTATTTTTAAGCAACAGTACCACCTGAATGTAACGAAAATAGCACGACCCACTTTCTTATTTCTTTACTTCATCATCATCATATATTCTTTCTCTTTCTTTATCATTTATCTTTATATGCTTTAAAATATCCTCTCTTACTGTTATATTATATACCGTCGTATAATATACAGACAAGTCTTAAACTAAAACTTTGCTGCGGTGTTTGACTCCATCCATACACTCTGTACTCAACTCTCAATACATAAATATATATACATATATGTACGTATGTATACATAATATATACACTCAACAGGACAAAACTTTAAACGAGCCGACGAGTTTGAGCAGAGGCACACCCATTCATCCACGTTATTTTCCATTTAAATTAAATCACATTTCACAATCGACAGAACTGTCTTATATATTATTTTCTCAGTTAAAACTTAATATCAATAATATTAATAAGACCAACTTTTAACATTGACTTGTTAGCTTCATTTTAATTAACACAAAATATATATATTTTTTTTTTAAATTTAAATCATTTATTTATTTACTGAAAATTGCCGGGGGTCGATTTAAGTTTTTAAAATTAACATTCGAAAGTTGTTGCAAAAAAATCAAAATTCCGGCTAAACTATCATAGATATCACAAAAATGTATATGAGCAATTCAGTCGCTAATTAAATTATCTACAAAAAAGGTCTTATTGCATTTTTACGTAAATCTAATTATTCCAACGTAATTATAACTTGAAATAATAGAATAAATTTTAAGATGCTAATTCTCAGATACCCCTCACTTATTTTTACTATAACTTTATAACTATGGTAAATACGTCAATAAGTCTCATGACCTTTTTTGTAGCAAATTAAATTTCCTACAACTTTTGTTTGAAAAATTTATCTCTAAAATCAACAGTTCCATTGGAAATTTCATTTTTAAATTTTGCTGCCTGTATTTTAAGTTTTTTTCATACTGACGTACAGTAAATAAAAATAAACAAACTAATGATATATAATATTTATAAGATTAAATAGAAAAATAAAACATTGAAATACATATGAGTTTAATAAGTATCATAAAATTTTTTCCAAGAGATGTTGCATCAAATGGTGAAAGTATCATGTATCAAAAAAAAGTTTATTTTTATTATTACATAAAAAAAAGGCAATTTATAAATATAAATGATTTATTATTTATTATTATTATCATTAATAATAATAAATATATAAATGAAATTATCAGAATCTGACAAGTAAAAAAAAAGGTCAATGAACTTGTCTGGTACGCAAATAAACTGACACCTAACAGTGAAGTTGACATAGTGGATAGATCAAATGTTGAATCGACTTGGACAGGACTATTTCATGCAGTTGGCGAATGTTTTCAAAGCCACTACTCGTATATACTCTTATGTACTACATATACATATACAAATACATATACATGTGTATATTCATCATCGATAGCCGCAGGGCAAGCAGAAAATGGAAGAGTAGAGGAAGAAAGAGGGTTCTGCTGGTCAAACGAATATGTACGACTGCGTGATGTAGTGTAGCGGTTTTATTGCAAGTTTCAATACACGATGTTGAATCAAGGCTTTACTGTGTGGATAAATTTTTCTATACGTTCTCCAACATCTCTTCTCTTCTATTCTATTATTTCATATATAATATATACATATACATAGACCCATCAGTTATATCTGCTCGAGCGCGAGGTGTAGGAAAATCACTCACATCGCAGCTCTCCCTGTCTCTCCCTCTCTCTACGTCTCTCCCTTTGCTCAGAGTTATGCAAACATATGAGTAAATTATAAACAAATAATACATATTCGTAACTGTCATAATTTTATTTGATTTTAAATACTCCATTTGTGCACTTTATAATATAAACGGTGTTAAGAAATTATTTAACATTTGTATTTTATTTTTTTTAAAGTCGTACTGACAATTATTAATTGAAGATTTAAGATGTTACAAAACTGATAGCGGTAATGGAATGCAATACGATTAATAATAATAAATGTATTAAGGAATAATTCAATTAATTTATTCATTGATATGGTAATTTTTTTTTTTTTTATGAAAAAAGTTACAACGGTGGAAAAAAATAACTTGATTTTTATCTGATTTATTAGGAGGTAAAAAAAAATTTTTTAAATAATATTTAATTAAATCACACAGTTGAAAGATCATGAATATGACGGCTTGACTGCTCCATTTTATTTAGGATAATTAAAATATCAAAGGAATATTATTACAATGGATATTTTAAATAGAATGAAATTTAACAATGGAGATAATAAACCGTTGAATAAACAAAACAATTAAATTAAAAGATAATAATTAATTTTATTTAATTTTATTCATTATTTAAAATTATTATTGCATTGTAAAAAATTTTCGAGGTGCAGATTAAATCTGGAGCGGATGACTGTGAATTTATTTAATTCCCTTGGAGTAAAATTTACACCGAAGAGAAGTTTGTCTTCAATTGAAACTCCAGGTCGGAGTAAAATTCCCTTCAAAAGGGAATTTATTTAAATATTAAAACTCCAAATGGAATTCGGATTTCAATGGAATTCAAATATCTCCGCTAAAAAAAATTCTTTATTTACTCCGTATGCGGGGTAATTTTTTTTTGACGAGTGACGGAGTGAATTCGGAGTTAAATAAAATTCATACTCATTCCAAATTCACTCCCGTTTTTTTACAGTGTACATATAAACTTCCCCTCGGGTAAATTTCATCTAGAGATGATTAAATAGATACTCAGTAATCCGCTCCAAATTTACTCCGCGTTTACTCCGAAAATTTTTTAGTAATATTCGACTTTAAAATAAAAAATTAATAATATCTTTATCATATAAATAAAAAACTAGAGACAATTTTATTTAAAATATATAAATCACGATTCAAGTGACGTTTGTCCGGTAATTTTGAGCGCGGGTTTAGTAAACGGGTGCAATCGTTTCCAAACTAGGACTGAGATTGCACACGTAAATCCGTGCCAGAAGAGCAAAATATTTATATATATATATATATATATATATATATATATAGCGTCAAGGATTTTCTATCTAGTGCTTTAGTGCTTGCAAACGGGTTGCAGAGATAGTCCGATCGAGATTCCACACACGATAGTCTCTGCGTAGGCGTTTCGTTCCGGATTCCACCCTTACCCTTTCTCCAAATTTCCTTTTATTCTCTTCACATTCGTCTCTATACTCGTTTACCTCTATCGTCTACACTCCACACTATCCTCATCTTCATAATATACATATACACACACACACACACACACACACACATTTTTCCTGATACTTTTATGGCCACGCCTGTTACTTACTTTATTACAATTGCTTCTTTTAATTGAATTTTTATAAATTTTAAATGTTATCATTATCAATTATCAACAAATAAATAAATTAAATAAATTGCTCTCATATCTATATATATATATATTTTTAAATTAATAATCAAGATGTAAGTCTATTGATATTGATGACGTAAAGTACTTTTAAAAGATGATGATATTGCGATATTTAATCGGTTTCACCGATCACGTATTTGAAATCCGTTTATGCAAGTATGCATCAGGAGCACGCCAAGTGCCTGTTAAATTTATATTACATAAATATATGTATTATATATTTTATAAATTTAATTATTAATTAATATTCATCCTCACACTATGAAAAATTAAAATTTCAAAATTAATGTCATGAATTAAAATATTTAAATAATAATAATATATGACATTACATGTATAAAAAATATGCTCATGAATTAAAAGTAGCGGGAGTTATATATATGTATATGTATATGTATATAATATATCGAATCAAGCAATCGGTTTAATTGCGATACTCGATACGAATTCACGAGCAAGCCAAGTGCTCACAGATGAGAGTAAGGAATGGAGAGAAGGTACAAATAAGTAAAAGAGAGAAAGAGAGTTCTTCAGTAGACTACTCTCGCCCGGGCGTGCGAGGATTGTGCGACGTGGCCTTATACGGCGAGTAGCTGAGAGACCGTTCGTTGGAGCGCGAGAAAGCCAACCGTCTTGGTCTTTCTCTCCTTCTTCTCCTGATCACCTCCACAAAAATTTATTTATTTTGATTCTTCTTAATCTCCTTCTTCTTTCTCTTACTCCTCTCAAGTTCTATACTCCGACTCTCTTCTTCCAGCTTCACTTCTCAAACTCTTTTGCTGAGTATTGGCAAAACTAAACTCCGATCCGAACCGTGGACACACATGCATACAACACACGACACTACACCTAAACTGCCCGCCCTTTTCTCTTCTTATGTAGCTCGACTCTACACCACATCCAGCTCAGATCAACATTACATACTTACACCACTAAATCTTTACTCTTTAAAAACCAACACAACTTTCGCATACTCCTTCTCACTCGTTTTGGTTAAGTTCCAACGGTTGCCGAACCGCATTTTTCTTCCTTTCCTTTCCCTCGGTCTTTCGTCTCTCACGCGGTCGATTCAAGGGAAGCTTCACTTCCATTACATAGAGACATAACGCGAACTACCCCGTGTCTATTTAATTATTTTTATAATTTATGTAATCTCATATATTTTTAAACAGAGCATTAAACTGTTTAAATTCCGAGTGATTATGAATTTTATTTAAATCCGGATTTACTCCGTCCGGAGTTTCCGGAGTTTTAGAAAAAATCACTCGATTTCGGAGTAATCTGGATTTTTTTAAAATCCGCATTCATTCCAGTTCGGTATTTTAATATTGAAATAAACCTTCAGGAGTTAATTTTACTCCGAATCGGGGCTTCAATATAAAACTAAATTCCCCGTCAGAGTAAATTTTACTTCGAGGGGATAAAATAAATACACGGGGAGAATTATCTAATAATTTTTACTCGTTAATTGTGAGTAAAACTGGGCCTGGATGAATAATTACTCTTCCGTTTGAAGATAGTGTTCAATTATGAGGTAAAACAACCCAATTTCAAGTAATTTTTTAATAAAAAAGAGTAAAAAATTTTAAAAAGTCATCAGTTTTCAATTTTTTTGAATTTATTTTGTTTTTGGCCCAGGCTTACTCTAAATTGTAGGGTAAATTTTATCAAAAAATTATCTCCGGGTAGGCAGTCTTTCGCTCCGCATTCACTCCGAATTTAATCCGTGTTCACTCCGCAAATTTTCAAAAAAGCTGTCAATTTTAAGTTTTTATGAATTATAAGTAAAAAAAATTTGAGCAGTAGTTTTCCAAAATGCTGTCAATTTTAAGTTTTTATGAATTACTAGTAAATAAATATTTGGGTAGTAATTTTCAAAAAAGCTGTCAATTTTAAGTTTTTATGAATTATAAGTAAAAAAAAATTTGAGTAGTAGTTTTTCAAAATGCTGTCAATTTTAAGTTTTTATGAATTACTAGTAAATCAATATTTGGGTAGTAATTTTCAAAAAAGCTGTCAATTTTAAGATTTTATGAATTATAAGTAAAAAAAAATTTGAGTAGTAGTTTTCCAAAATGCTGTCAATTTTAATTTTTTATGAATTACTAGTAAATAAATATTTGGGTAGTAATTTTCAAAAAAGCTGTCAATTTTAATTTTATAAAAATAACAAGTAAAAAAAAATTTGAGTATTAATTTTCAAAAAAGCTTCTATTTAAGAATTCAAGCAAAAAAAAAACAGTCAGCTGTATATTTTAAAAATTATTGTGTTTATCAACATCCTTACATACTGACGGACATCACCGGTTTTTTTTCAAATTTTTAATTTTTAATAATTATTATAAAAAAAATAGACTTAAAATCGTGTTCGTTTTATTAACAAATAAATTGTCTTTAAAATGATACGACTCCTGTTATATTTGAGCATATTGTAACAAGTGTAAATATCGTTTTACGTGAGTGAATCAACTGAGACCAAGTAAGCGTTAGTAGAACACATTTAGTTGCTTCGCAACCGAGTTGCGCAATACTCAAATAAAAATTAAATAATAATATATATATTTAACGTAAAATTAAACTTTAATAACTTTATTAAGTAAAGTTACACATGCACACAAGTTTATTTAAACAAATTTAAATTACCTCTTAGTGCATCTGCAGTTGTTGCGAGCAACCCTTGCAAACTTCTACTGTGATGGTGTATAAGACTGTGAAAATCAGCTCGTGCTTGTTGTCGTAATTGTTCCTCTGCTTTACGATTGCAGCATGATCCGCCGCATGTTGCTGGAAAACAAAAATAATGATAATAATTAAAAAATAAAATAAAAAAAAGTCTTACAATTGTTAGTCCGCTTTTATAAAAAAGAGGATAAAGTCAAACGGTCTATTATAAGTTATACAAATGAAAAACCTCTCATAGACACGAAACAATGGTAAAAGTAAAATAAAATATAAATATAAATATAAGTGTGTATAATGACAAAAGAAATTGTAAATGTAAGTGAGAACAATCTTAGCGCATCAAAAATCATGGAGAAAATGCACGGAAAATTTTTATATTTCTTTTATAGTTCTTGTATATAGAGTACATATAGAGTGCTTTCACGCTTGTGGGTTTTATTATTTCTTCTTTACTCCCTTTGCGATTCTCCGCTCTCTATTTATATTTATATTTTAAAACTCTTATACATTTTTTTTTCCATTTTATTTTATTTATTTTTATGTTTTTGTTGTTGTTATATAAAAAGCATCTTTGGAAGCACTTTAAAGCGTGCTTGTTCGTCTGAAAAAAAAAAACGTTAAATAAATTTAATTTAAACTACACACGATGAGTGTATTAAAACTACATATTTCTTCTTTTAAAATTTACTTTGTACACAAATTATGTGGATCTATATACTTTCTGATGTATGTGTAAGAGCATTAATATGGATATATATATATATAGAGGGTATTAAAAAAGTTTTTGTTGGCCAAGAGGGGAAATAATTCTTGTACATATCGTATATGGGGTAAGATCTTGTATATGAGCCAACGGAAAATTGCATCGGGGTCACGGCTGACTCACCGAAAGTATGTTAAAAGGTTTGTCGGGTCTCCCTTTGCGCATAGTTAAATTATCTTGCTTGTTTTTTTCCTTTACTTCTTTATAGTATACATATATTTATAGTGTTCATCATTAATCATCATCATTAATCCACTTCCGAGTTGAAGAAAAAAAGGCAATAATTCATGAATTTCTTGTCTTGGTTACAAAAATATATGAGTGAATAAATATAACGAATGTTGTCGTGCAACATAATTTCGTGTAACCCGTGTATAGATGTCTACGTCTTATTTGGCGTGATACCGTCCGGCATCGGACACCTTTCGACCCCTCGATTATTCAACAATGCAATGCTCGTTGCGGGAAGCACAGAAAGTACAGATCCTCTGTTTCTGGTCTCTGGTCTCTGCTCTCTGGTTCTACTCATACTCTTGTCTCAACTTGGTGTACACTACGCTTGGGTGATCGTATTATATACTGGGATAGTAGAGAAGCATAATGATACACGCCACGGTCTCGAATCCGGCATGACTCGAGCTTCGGAGCTGCATGCTCGTATATCTATCCTCAGACTCGACATACCCGGAAGCCGCATTGGTCTCTACACGTAAACGTGTACTCTTCATGTACACTGTACACTGTTTTTACATATACATATATATGTATATGTATGTGTATAAATAAAAATTAAAATATAAATACATTGTGTGTATAAATATTTTAAATTCATTGTCACTACTTTGTTATTTATACAATTTTAAATAAAATTAGTAAATTTTTATTGCAAAAAAAAATTTGGAAAATTTAAATGTGGAAGCTTTGATTACTCATTCAAAAAGTGATCAATAGATGTGCACTCTGATGTGCAAAAAAAAATTGAATTTGATTTAAAGTGAATTTAATTTGGTTTAAAAATTTGAAATTTTAAATTGAATTTAAAAAGTTGGCCGGATATATTCCTTAAAAAAAAAAAATGATAAATAATAATGATCCAAAAAATGACAAAAAATTTGTCACACTGTACAAAATTCGGAGTTATTACGGATTTTATTTAAATTCAAATTCACTCGGAGGTCCAGAGTTTGAGAAAAAATCACTCCGCATAGTGAGTAGTGGGAATTTATTTTTCCAGCGATAATTTTGGAGTGAACTGGGTTTTATTGAAATCCGCATTCACTACAAACCAGAATTTCAATATTAAAATAAATTCACAATCTTCTGGTTCACATTCACTCCGAATTTAATCTGCGTTCACTCTGTAAATTTTTTACAGTGTATGAATTGCCATTTTTAAGTTTTTATTAAATATGATTAAGTCAAAAGGATTTGAAAATTGATTTTCAAAAGAAATCTATTTAAGAATTCAAACTAAAAAAAAATAATAGCTCAATCGGTTGTATATTTTTGAAGTTTGCTAACATTTGTACATACTGACGTACATCAAAAGTTTTTTTGATCATTATTTTTGGAAAAAGTGAATTTTGTTCTAGAAAAGTATATTCTAATAAATGTAAATATGATTTTTACATGAGTGAGACCGAGTAAGTGTTAGAAGAAGTCATCTCATTGCTTCGCAATTGAGTTGTGCAATAAATAATTTTTTATTGGATAAAAAATCTATATATAGACGTAATACTCGTAATATATATACAATAATTTAAAAAGGAAGAAAAGGAAGTAATGGATATAGCGATAAAGAGAAGGAGGATTATAGTTATTGGCTTATCCGGTCACCTTCGCGCTTTATCATCAATAGTAACCAACGCCTGCAGTGTAATATTGTCAATCATGCAAATTGTCGCTGCGAGGCCCTCGAAATTATGCCATGGACTTCAACTACACAAAGTATTACATGTATATATAATAAGTATGAATAATATTGCATATATACATGTGTATAGATTGTATACTAGTGTGTCGATTGAGTATAGAAGGAAGGAAATGATGAAAAGGGGAAGTGAAAGAGAGAGGGTGAGAGAGTTATAAGATTGTGAGGACGCGTTAATTAACCTAAATGAGCAAATCACCCGCAGACAGCCGCAAAACTGCTTGTTGTCTCGATTAACCAACTGCTGTACATTAATACTTGTTCTTAGTTATATATTTATATGTATATATATACATATATATTTACTGCAATGACAAGGTGCAATTGATGCGGTCAATCATTTAAACCCCAAGAGTCTAATGTTTTTTGAACCTCCAATTAAAATCTTAAGCAAATTTATTTACAAATTTAATTTTTTCGTTTAAATTATTGTGTTATTTGATAAAATATTAAATGGATAAATTTAAAAATACATTTTTTAAACGGTTTTTTAAATGATAAAAATAACTCGTTTAAAATACGCGACGCGTTGGCGTATATTAACTGGTATTTTGTAGCAGATTTACAGTAACAAATAACACACGCTACATATTGTGTCTATTTTTTTTTGTCACCACAAATAACGCGTTTAAAAAAAGTATTTAAAAAAATACAGCCCCTCAGATATATATGTATATATATGTATGTAAAGGAGCTTATATACATATATATAAATATAAATATCTATGCAATAATGTAAGCCTTAATATCTTCCTTTGTATGCTTTGCCAGTCTTCAAAAGTCTGTCGCGAAATGTGCGTAGCATACAAAAGATGTCTTTTGAATGATAGCAATCATTGAGGTTCTTTATTACTTTTTGCCTTGTAATACCAAGTGCAATAAGTACTGATAAATTAAAAGACACCATATGTTTAATAAATGCATCGTCATATATCACAAGTTAAGTGTAGAATGTATATGTATATGAATGTATGTTTGTGACCGGGTGAGAATTTAATAGGACAGGATAAGAAATGAAAGGTGAATGAGGGTGTAGTATAGTATACTATAGATTTAAAGAAGAGTATGTAAGATAGGATTAAAAAATTTAATCACGATTAGATCCGGTTGCAAGGTCTCTCAACACGTCCATCAAGATCCGTTAGATTATTATTTGGCACGCGCCGGAAGCACGCCGGGAGGTTAAACTTCAAAAAAATATTGTCGAGAGGTTAATCCTCAAAATATTATCATTTCTTTGTGTACATAAAACTCCGTGTATGAATTTTATTTAAATATTTATCACTGAACTTTTTAATTTAATGCAGTTTTGTAATTTTAAATTCTCGAATTTAAATTTTTTTAAATTTTAAAATTTATACAAAATTGGATTTTAAGTTTATTAACTGCGTTTTTGAAATTAAGGGAAGTCTTAGACAGTTTTCACTTTTTAAAAGTATACTGTGACTCTCAAGTGTCATAACTGCATTAATTGAATAAAGTTATCAATTAGGAGTTAAACGAAATTTGATTACTAAATTTTAGCCTACAAAATTTGAAAAATTGACATGATTTTACTGAAATTTACTTAAGAAATTTCAATTAATTTTAATTGATAATAAGTATAGTTTTTTTTGAATCCATGCTACGTCGTCTTTTTTATCTAATTAATGCTCGATTTTTTTAAGTAATTAATAAAGTTGGAATATCGATAGGACAGTTAATTGAAAATAATTGAATATTTTTATAAAGTGGGGGTGGGCGGACTTTTTTAAATATTCAATAAACTATAACTGTAATAACCGTAGTACAATTTTATCAATTACTTAACAAAAATATTTAAGCATTTAAAAAAAAGATAACGCAGTTATCTCCGACACAGATTTTTTAAAAATTACAGTTATCAATTGGGAGTTAAACGAAATTCGGTATAGATTTTAGAACAAAAAATTTGACATTCAAATTATAATATTGACAGCAAGATTTAACTGAAGTTTCATTTAACTCCTAATTGATAACTAACTTTTTTTCAAATCTCGTTGAAAATACGCTGTCCTTTTTGTCATCAATTCATCAAATTATGACGAGTCATTGAAAATTTTTAAAAAGTGGGCACTGTCCAATGTCCTTACAGAAGTTTGATACCAATTATCTCTCCAGGGGATCTCCCGGATTTTCTATTGTATTTTTTCAAGATTACAACTCCTGCACACAAAAATTTCATTAATAGACTATGTTATGAATTGACTCACTTTTAAAAATTAATGCATATTTTAATTTAAAAATAATTTTTTCTGACTTCCATTTACGTCCTCGTCAAGAACAAATTTTTAAAATTTATTTCTTGAAAACCGTGAAGTAAATAAATTTGAAATTTTAACAGTGATCTTTTTTTGCTCTTTCAATAAAAAAATTTCAAAATTTTTGTATTACAGTCGGACCTCGTTATAAGACTATTCTGTCTTTTTTATAAATCAGATATCGCGATAGTTTGAGAGAGAAACTAATAGTCTTATAACGAGGTCTACTGTATTTCGAACATTGATATCAAACCTTTAATAATTAACAAAAGTTCGAAATTTTGTAGTTCATAATACTGTTTTTTTTTTTTTTTTTAACAATAATACCATAAATATCTGTATATTTACATATCATATATATGTCTTTCTTGTAAATGAATTTAAAATAGTATGACTAATTAAGTAATTCACGGTTAAACACAAAAATAACGACTTTAATTTAGCCGGTGAGTTTGAATAATAATTAAAAAATTAACTAATTACATTCTGAACCCAATACAAATTGCAATATTGACATTCCTCGGGCTTTGACGTATAGTTTGTGTACTACACTTGACGAAGCATGATAATCAGCATCCCAACAATCCTATCCCCTATATTATTATCCTACTAAATGTAAATGTAAATAGTAATTGAATTATTAATTAATTTACCGAGAGTACAGATAAAAAAATTTAAAAATAATTAATTAAATAAAAATAAATAAATAAATTAAAATTTAAAAGTAAACTTACTCTCAGCAATGTCCGTTTTAGTTATTGCTGTAAAATCAACAGAGATATTTTTACTCTCGAAGAAAGGCTTAACAGCTTGACAATTTTCTGGAATTTCAGCACCTCCACCACCATGTCGTCTCGTGGATCTCGTAGAACGTGATACGACACCGCCGACCGCGTACAGACACACAATTGTAATAAATAACACTTTCATTTTTAAAATATTTACTTTTTTTCTTCGTTTTCTTTTATCAGTTAATGACTAAAAACAATCGACCCTTTGTTTTAATTATTTAAATATTTAAAATTTATAATTAAAGAAATTATTTAAATATATCACCGGCACTTAAATTTATAATTTAAAATAAATATATAATAAATAAATATATTATTCTGTCAAAATGATTTCCACTCGCGAATAATCGTACGGATAATCTCTCCTTTAAACGACATTACCGGTTTCATTTAATCGTTTAATCTCCGGTAAAAATATTATTTCTTCTTCACAATTAATATAAATTACAGACTCGTTATTAAACATTTAAATTACGCGGGTACCAGCATAAATACTAAAGTAAAGATAAATTATTTAAATACTTGTTTTGTATTTTTAAAATTTCAAATTTTAGCACTTGAGAGGTAGTGACATGTATTTTTAAATATTTATTATCACACACACACACACGCGATTTTATTTACCGACTGTCTTAATTATCGTCTCTCATTTATGTTATTTTGTTTATAACTATGTAATATATATACATATTAATGTATATTATTTATTATTTCAAAATACTTGCAATAATTTAAATTGCAAGTGCCGGTAAGACTGTCGGCGCGCAACTGATTGGATTCTGCAATAAGACAAGATAAATTTTATGCGTGCGCTTGTACTGGCGCCAATGGAAGGGGAAATCAAACGCATGCGCACTCGCTAACAAGCTATTTAAGCTTCCCGCTCACGTTGAAAAAATGACAATAATAATAATAATATTCAAGAGAGTCATTATCATCTCCGTATAATATACCTTATACATTATTAAATTTATAACTAAAGACATTAAATAAAATGTATTATGTAAAAAATCACTTTATTATCAATACTAAATGTATAAAAAAGAATGAGACAAAAAAATTCAAATGCAAAAATATTTTTTTTTCTTAATATTAATAATAATTATAATAAAGTGGATGATATTTATAGGAAAGTTATTTGTGTTCTCGCTTGATTTACTTGCCAGACATTCAACTCTTCGTACTCTTCGATGCAGTCATCAACTTGATGCTGATTAAACCCTTTGTTGGTACATCTCTCAAGAATCTCTGATACTTTGACAGTCTTTGAGTCGCCAGCGATTTCTCTGATCAGCTGGAATATTTTATTAGCAGTACTGACACCCTTATTGACGTTCTGTACTTCGGAATGATTGATAGAGTACTTGGACATCTCAACAAGACGATTTGCTTCGGCGACGTCTTCTTTCTGTACCTCGGTGGACAGACGCAGACGGGCTAGCGCCGTTGACAGACGAAGAACAGCAAGAAGATTTCTTGCGGATGTAAAAGTTTTATCGTGACTGTTTCTGGCTTCTTTGCGCATCTCAACGTAAGAATCGACGATATAATCAGTGATATCGGGGTTGATAACAGGGTCAATTGTTTTACAGAGAGCGATGTATCTTCTCATTAAATTCATGTCCAGTGCCTCGGTCTCGGTGACAGGCTGAGAGCCTGTACGGTGAACATGAGTGATGTGCTGAGCTAAACGAAGGTCATTATCCCGGTCCGCACGATCCTGAATCAACCAGAGAAGGTCAAAACGTGACAGCAAAGCCGCGGGAAGTTGGATGTTCTGTTCAATACTCCGCTTAGGATTATATCTACCATACGCTGGATTTGCGGCGGCTAATATTGATACACGCGCATTCAAACGTGTCATTATACCGGCTTTGGCAATTGATATTGTCTGTTGTTCCATGACTTCATGTATTGCAGTTCTGTCTGCATCAGCCATTTTGTCAAACTCATCAATACAACATACTCCTTGATCAGCAAGTACCAGCGCACCTCCTTCCAACATCATCTGCCCCGTAAGCGGATCTTTGAGCACAGCTGCTGTCAAACCAACTCCCGATGATCCACGACCAGTCGTATACTGCGATCTTGGTGCAAGACGAGTTATGAAACCCAATAATTGAGATTTAGCAACTCCAGGATCACCCATCAAACAAATATTTATGTTACCACGAATCTTAATGTCGCCTTTATTTTTATCCGTTCCACCAACGAGTAACAGCAGCAGCGCCTTCTTTACGTCCTCCAGTCCGTAAATTTCCGGAGCAATAGAGCATGCAAGTTTTGTGTAAAAATCATCACCGGTAAAACTTTCCAGCTCTTCTTGGGTCAATTGTTTGCTACTGTCATCAGCAGTCTGTAAATTAGTCAACGTTGTGACCTGATGGGCTTCTAAAAATGTTTCACTCAGCAGAGCACCACCGGCGCTTGGATTAAAACCTGTTTTGGCAATTGGTAAAAATATACCCGTGAAAATAACATGCTCACCAGGTAAACAGTGTCGTGTTGTCTCACCACGACAATAAACAGTCAATGATCTTGGAATATGACCAACGGGAACTTGATCACTGTGCTCTTGAATTTTAATCTCTTGGAATTTAACAAATTTCGAGCCTTTTGTTTGTATATATAATCGGCCACCGGATTTATTTATCTTGCAGTCGTCACTCTCGCACATGTCAAGAGGTCGAAAACTGAGTGATTGGATTGTCTGATAAGTCTCGGCACCACATTGGTCGCATGTATAAGTAGCGCATACCATCATCGGCTTCACTTCAGTACATCTTGTTACTATACCGCGGACAGTTACTAATTTTCCGATACTGCTGGCCTTTATATCACGCACGGAAAGCTGCTTGGCGTTGTCAAAGTTCTTGAAATAAACCTCACTAGAAATTTAAAATTCACAATCGGTAAAAACAAATAAATGAATTTGATTATTTATGACATTGATACTAAATAAATAAAATAAATATTTACAATCTACGCATTAATTCAGGCGCATATCTGTTCCTGGGATCTCTTTGATCACCTGGATGTCTATTTCTTGCTTCCATAAGCAAACGATGCTCGATGTAAATATCTAGAGCGTCTTTTGGAGGTACCGGATGTTCTTTGTAGTCAGGCAAGATTTCTTGAACAAGCTAAGGAAATTTTTTTTAATTATAATAAAATAAATGATCCTGAAGTTAGCGGACAGTTAACAATTTAAAGATTTTTTTGTAACGAATCAAATATAAAAATAAAAAATCGAAAAAACTGTTGACTCTGTAGGCAAACTCCAAAACCTCGATGTTTTCGAGCTCAGAAAGGTGAATTATTTTTAAATTTTTGAGCTCTCCGTATATCTTTGGAATAAAACCAACTGATTTGAAAATATTTAACGATAATCGAAATGGCTTATCAAGGCTTAGAACTGATTACACGTTGAAGCAAATCGGGCAAGTAATTTATGAGTTATACGAAAAAAACCTCAAGAAAGAAAATTTCAATTTTCACTTTTCGTATAACTCGTAAACTACTCGACTGATCAATTTAAAAATCTAATCAGACTCAAGTCTTGATGAGCAGTTTTGATTGCCGCTAAGCGCGCGCGCGAACCTCAGTTTAAAAATAGAATAATATCCTAGGATTTTGAAACGTTTGGATGAAACTTTCAATTTTCATAGCGGGAAGTTGAAAAATCAAAAATATACACATGTAGAAAATTTAAAAAACTAGGCGTAGTTTTTCAAAATATTTATTTTGTGTAATTTATCATTTTGAAAAAAATCCAAAAATTATTAGACGTCAGCTAACTTCAGTTTCATATAAAAAAATTAAAATTTAATTTTAATAAGTGTGAATATAGCAAATATAGGACAGTTGATATATTTTAAATAAGTGAATTAATTAAAATGAAATTTAAAAAATGCGTGTATTAATTTTTTATTTAAAAAAATACGCATTTTAAAATTTTTACTCTACTTAGGGCCAGTGTTTCAAACCAGGCTTTAATTATTATTATTTGTATATCTATATATTATTAGTGTATATATAGATATACTATCAATACTAATTTAAACCCGGATTAAAAAGTAAACCCGGTTTGAAATCGCCTTTATATTTTATTTATTTATATAAAAATATAAAAAATTATGAGCGCGAATGTAGCAGGCATCAGACAAATTTAAAATTATAAATAAATAAAGTAAATAATTAATAATATCAAATTTAAAAATTAACAAGTGCATTTTATTAATTATTTGCTCTATTTGTTTATAATTTTAAATTTGTCTGTCTGGTACATTCACACTCGTAAAAAATTGACAATTGTCAGCTACATTTACACTCATATATTTTATTATTTAACTTGACTCACTTCATTTATTAAATTAACATATCTACGAGTATTTTGGGCAATAGCCTCTGCAAGCTCATCGTCAAATTCATGAATGTCATCTAGATCAATGGTAAGAGCAACTTGCTCACGATGAGCCAATTTTGTTAATTGCTCTCGATATTTGAAACATTTATCACCAGATTTATCATCGATTGTTACAAATTCCTCAAAGAATGTTTTCAATTGATCTGTAATAATTAAATAATTATAAATAGTTATAAATATTTCATGGTTAGAAATAATTGTTTACTAACCTCTATCTTTAGTATAATCACGAAGACGTTTCGTAGCCATTTTATATTTTTTTAAATTTTATAATTAAAATTTTTTATTTATAAATAATTAGGAGTATTGAATTGGCAAGTAATTTACACTATTTTGTATAAATTAATGGTGACCAAGCTAGCAGATGCAGGTGTGCGCGTCTTCTAGATTGACTATTTTCCCGCGTATTTTAATGGAGTACTCAGTACTGGGTTTACTGGGTTTTATTAAAATAATGAGTAGAAAGTACTAAATTTTGTTGACAGATGACAATACCAGCTGGTGATGAAGAGACACCTAGTGAGGATTCTGTGCATTTTTATTTTTAAAAATAAAAATTAAAGACCCATTCCAGGTTTCAGTTGATTTTTATTTGGTAATGGAGTTATAGGAACACGTGTTTTTATTTTCAGTAAATTTATTATTTAAAATTATGGGAAAAGCGAAAAAAGTTCGAGTATCTAAAGGTGATAACATTCCTAAAAAAGTACCTCTAGCAGATCAAATAGAAGGAGATGGTATTGTTAAATCTAAACAACGTAATAAATTACGTTATCGTGCTAGTGATGATGAGGTTAAGTTTTATTTTTTATTTTTAATTGTAATTTATTATGATACTGAAATTAGCTGACGTCTAAAAATTTTTTGATTTTTTTTTTAAACCATAAATTTAAGAAAAAATATTTTAGAAAATTACACCTGTAGTTTTTTAAATTTCCTACATGTGCATATTTTTATTTTTATTTTTTTTTGTCTGCTAACTTTGGGATTGTAATTTATTTATACTTTTATTAAATTATTAATTTCCAATTTATTTATAGGAATTTGTTGATTCAAAAGTATCGAGTAAAGTCATTAATCTGACAAATAAACAACGTAAGGAAGAAGAAGAAGGTGAAGATGGAGAAAGTTCATCACACAGAAAGTTTACTCCTAAGCTGAGTCTTGGAATTAATGAAGATGAAGAAGATGAAATGCCAAGTGATGATGAACAAGTTACGGGAAATGAGTTCTATGAAAATATTGAAATTAACGAAGCGGACGAAAGAGCCTTGGAAATGTTTATGGACCGTGGCCGAGCACCAACAAGAACACTCGCTGACATTATAATGGAAAAATTAGACGAGAAGAAAACAGAAATCCAGACCCAGTTATCTGACGTTGGTTCTGTGCAGATGGAAGAAATAAATCCGGTGGTAAAGTCAGCTTTTGAAGGAGTAAAAGATATTTTGTCCAAGTACAGAAGCGGTCCGCTTCCAAAAATATTTAAATTCATACCGTCTTTAAAAAACTGGGAGCAAATTCTTTACATAACCGACCCGCCTGGCTGGACAGCTGCTGCTATGTACCAAGCAACGCGTATTTTTGCTTCTAATCTCAAAGAAAACATGGCCCAGAGATTTTACAATCTAGTTCTGCTTCCACGTATACGTGATGATTTAGCAGAATACAAACGATTGAACTTCCACTTGTATCAAGCGGTAAGGAAAGCTTTGTATAAACCCAGAGGGTTTATGAAAGGTTTCCTTCTCCCTTTACTCGAGTCAGGTGACTGTACTCTGAGAGAAGCCATTATCATTGGTTCAATAATTGGTAAAAATTCGATCCCCATGTACGAATCATCAGCAGCTTTGTTGAAAATTGCTGAAATGGGTTACACCGGAGCCAACAGTATTTTTATTAGGATATTTTTGGATAAAAAATACGCACTACCTTATCGTGTTGTTGATGGTGTCGTTTTCCATTTCCTCAGGTAATTATTATTATTGTCATTTACCAAGAAAATGTCCGAAAATATTCTAATTATCCAGCTGATTAATTTTAAATTATATTAGAATATTACACCTAGGGAGGAAAGTAGGGCATTCCAAGTCGCGTCTAAGGATTTCATACCTTCCTTTGTGGTATGTAAGGTAAAAGACCTAGTGGCAGTGTTACATGTCTACTCACAACATCTCTACTTGAGGGAAATGGTTATAACTCTATTTATTTACTTTTTTACTCATCTTCAACTAGACTCAGCTACAACTCTACTCACGTATTTTAGTCTATCGATAAAATAACAATTCTTTGTGAGTAGAGTTGTAGCTGAGTAAAATTTGTGCTGAGTCCATTTGAAGCTAAGTAAAAGTATAACTGAGTTAAAAAATATTTTAGTTGAGTTGAGGCTGAGTAAAAAAGTAAATGAGTTCAATTATAATCATTTTCCTTGAATAGAGATGTTGGGAGTAGACATGTCACAGTACCCAATCACTCATATACTTGTATATTTATATTTACTAAATATAGATATATAAATATATAAAGTGATCGGGTACTAGGTCTTTTCCTTATAAATTTTTCGCCAGATCTGTGCCTAAGAGTTTAAATTTTAGTCTCTATTTAAGAGAAGAATGACGCATGCGTTATTTTTTATCATTTGTGTACTCATAAAAAAACAGTATGAATTTCTTCTCTTCTTTCCTTCGGCTCGAGTAGATAATTATACACGCGGGTAAAATGTCCTATTTGTCTCCCTTAATGTGCAATATACTAATTAATAAAAGACTTTTTAAAGTATAATTATAATTAAGATAAAAATTACCTAAATATTACAGAATGGAAAGAGAAACACGAGAATTACCAGTCTTGTGGCATCAATCACTTCTGACATTTGTCCAGCGTTACAAAAGTGACATAAGTTCAGAACAGAAAGAAGCGTTACTGGAGTTGCTTAAAAAACAATACCATCATACATTGACAGCTGAAATACGACGTGAGTTACAGCACGCGAAATGCCGCGACGTCGAAGGCATAGAACCCATGGAGGCGTAAATTATTAAACTTTATTTTGTATCTTTAAATGTATCAATATCTCATTGTTAATAAAAAAAATGATTAATGAATAAGACATTAGTGTATTTACTTTTTCAATGCTTTATTAAGTCTTGGTTTGTTTGTTTTTTTTTTTTTTTTATCTTTTTAAACATCGAAGATTATTATTGATAATACTAAAATGCTTTTAATTTTGATGAAGCACAATCATTAATCACAAATATGTATTTTATGATGTATTAATCAGACTTAAATAATAATCGATAAAAAGTATCAAATGGTTAATTTGGCAGGAGATTGACACGAGTTATGTGTAATGCATAATTAAAACAATAATAATAAAATAAAATAAAAATAGTAATACAACAACAAAAGTCTGTACAAAGTATACTTTGTATGATAAAATAATAATTCACACGACTATTTACATGAAAACCTATATTTTTAAAATCTGGTTGATTTTCAGAGTTATAATAGCGCATGTCTTGAATCAAGAGTCAAGAGTACCACTGCAGTTATTTATTATTTCAATACTATTCTCTTGAGCAAATAATTTATAGCAAGATGTTGATGTGTTGGTATTGTTATTGTTGTTTATTTAGCTTCGCTGTTTCGTTTATTTATAAGTTTATTATTTAAAATTAATCTAAATTTAATTTAAGTAACACCGATAAAAATCGTTGGATTCATTAAAAACGTTACGAATCCAACCTACAGAGACAGTCTTATCTAATGAATATATTTATTTTTTCTTGAAGAATGATGAGATATTTTTCGACCCAGCAGCTGCTTTTTGACGGGCAAGTTCTTTTTTTGTCGGTTGTTTTGTCACCTAAATTATTTTTATTTTATTAGTATGAGTATTAAATTGTTTTTTTTTTTTTATTTTTATTCCTAAGGACATTCTCAGACAATTCCCCGCCACTTTTGTTAAAATATTCAATGTCTTTGAACTATCAGTTGTACTAAAATTTCACTAATTAAATTAAAAAGTTCTTAAATTATTTTTTTAATACTTAATAAAGTTTTATGACAGTTGAGTTATTAAATATTTTTGAAAAGTGGGGACACTGTCAGAATGCCCTTTAATGTACAAACCTTTTCGGGTTTAGTTAAATCTAGAGCCCGCATTTTCGGTGGATTTTCCGTTTCAGCAGGTTCACTTTTCGGTCGTTTATTATCTGAAACATCTTTAGGGCTTGATAATTTTCGCTTGGGATTATTCTCTATTTCTTCTGGTAAATTAAGAAACTGGGCTAATTTTTTTGACAAATCTTCAGTCAAATACTCCGAAACAATACCATGAGCGTATCTTAAGTATTCTGAAATTCAAAAATTAATTTTATTGATCCAAGTCATCAAAAATTTTTAATGATCCCGAAGTAGAAGACAATTAAAAATTTCAGATTTTTTTTTCCACATATTCATTACAAAAAAAAAAAAAAACTAAAATGTACGCGTAAAAAATTAGAAAACTGCAAGTGCAATTTTTTAAATATTTTTTTTTTATAATTTATCATTTTAAAAAAAATTCAAAAATTATATGACGTCAACTAACTTGAGTATAATAATTTTAAGCGGGAAAAATAATTACCAGTATCACTAGCAGGTTCATATTTACTACTTTTAACATAATTTGCACTGACAGCACCCGGAGAAACATAAATACCCTTTTGTCTGAGTATCTCAGCGACTCTTTCGACTTTTTTTTGCAACCAAATTAAAGTTTTTTCTTCATTATACTTGTAAGCTTGCAGAGATTCATCACCACGACGATCAGCCACCAGAGACAATTTCAAATTTTGACAGCGCGCTAGTCTTTCTGTTTCCGGATAATCCTCGTCTCTGAGAAGCTGATCAAGTGGTACAGCATACTGTGATTTTCTCAAGTACGGTAACACAAGAAATATTGGATCAATTGGAGTCGACAGATGCATTTTACCATCCGATTTAACATTATCATCAACAAACCAAGATCTTTTATTTTCGTCAATCGTCAGTACTTCCTGTACTGTCAAATCACCAGGACTAAATAAAAACATCGCGGGTTGACTTGACGCAGGGTGCCGTAATTTGACAACATCCGGTATATTTCCATCATTGCCTTCTAATCCTTCGCCTAGAAAATAATAATCAATAAAGATAAATATTATTTATATATAATTTAAATAAAAATCTATAAGATATCGACTTTTATTCAGCCAATAGAAACAGTCACAAAAGATTGATCGCAACTTTTATTATTCTTTTATGTTATATATATAAATTTTTTTTTTATTTACCTTTCATGAGAAAAACCCACGCATTGGTAGCAGGATTAGAATTTGATGAAGTTTTTACGCATTTTTTAGGTGATCCTTTAACTCGAGGCATGATAACCTGTCAGTTTATCTTGTTATTTAAAAAAAAATATAATACTTTATTTTTTTTTCAATACTTATATTTAATAAATCGAAATATGACAGAAAAAATTCACAGGTCAGCCATTTTTCACAAGTGGTTCTATAGTGACCGATACTTGTAAATATAAATTTATAATATTTTCAAGCTTCAAATTATCAGATATATTGTAGTGGTTAAATTTAAACCACATTTTCACAAGTACACATACAATCTCACAGGTTTTTTATTTATAAATATCACCAAGAGTCAAACTTAAATAAATATTAATATTAATAACGCAGTTATGTTGGATCTTTGTTATTTTTTTTGTTTTTCTTCAACACGATTTAACTAAAATTGTTATACTGCACATGCGAAAAATTTTCAACCCTCGACTACTGTCTCTGAACTTCACCGAACTCTGAGGGAGAAGAATTCAACCTTCGTCGAGACTTTCTCAGCCGATACCAGCGAATGTATTAAATATTATATACAAGTATGGATTCATAATAAAAAACGCGGGAAATATTAAATTCAAATAAAAATAGGGTCCTAGAAGCCATAGTAAAATTGTCTTCTTTTTTTTGTCCTAAGGAAGTCATTTCAACTAAAAAATCCTTTCGATGATTTATTTTACAAATATTTTTAATTTACGTTTTGCCGCCACTTGTGTCATTTTTTTTGAGCAGCCACTTTTTCAGTGATGTAAATTTCTGATGCTTTATCAACATTTTGGTCACCTATTGATGTCAAATAACAGCTTTAAAACTTCTATCTTATAGATGTCAAAGCCAAGTTTGCTACATGAGTACACAAACCGATTTTTGAAAAAATTCCAACAATTAAATTTTAAATTTACTGAAATTCTTAAAAATTCCGGATGTCAAATTCATAAATTTTGAACCTTATTCTGTAAATACTAAACTATTGAAGTTAAGAAAATAACATTTAAACGTTTTTTGTAGAAAATTGTACGCTCTATAAAAACTTACTGATACAAAATTTTGTTAAAATTAGTATTTCAAAAGTTATGAACATTTGAAATTCCAAAAATCGCGAAAACAAATTCATATAATAAAAAACTAAACTTAAAACGTCAATAACTTTCTAAATAATGATTTTCTGAAAATTTTCAATCATACCTTTTTTATAGACAATTAAATTTCCCACAAACTTTGTTCTAAAGTTTTTTTTGTCAAATCATTAGTTCAGCTTTTATATTGATTTTTAGCCTTTTATCGGTCGACAATTTTCATCATAATTAATAAACTTCTAAGTACATACATATATATATGTAAATACACATAATTCTATTGATGATTAATAATAATAGCGTCGTAATAGAATGAAGATATTGGAATTTAAAGTAAGTCAATATCAGGGTCATGCTTCAGTACTTGAGTTAGAAGCATGACGATGACGGTTCAATTGAATGCATCGTCGACCCACTTAACCAGCTACAAAGCCAATACAAAGAGAAAATATTGCAAGCGAAGCATTATTGGCTTTATCGAAATTTAATTTGAACCATAAAGAATAATATTTACGTCTGATATTACTTACTAACACTAACAATACCATCAACAACAACAATAATAGTAATATTTATAGGTATAAAAAATAAAATTCAGAACATCAAAATTATCAAAGATACATGTATATATTTTTTTGTTTATTAAACACAGAATCACAGAGCAAACTGGACATGATCGGAGGGGATAGGGAATATTACATTTTTTTTCTCATTTTTTTCCATAAA
This sequence comes from Microplitis demolitor, assembly GCF_026212275.2. Taxonomy (NCBI): domain Eukaryota; kingdom Metazoa; phylum Arthropoda; class Insecta; order Hymenoptera; family Braconidae; genus Microplitis; species Microplitis demolitor. The sequence goes on along the minus strand of NC_068551.1, from coordinate 3,413,755 downwards.
CTATTGTCCTGCCGCAGATCAAAACACGAAGTATAAAAATAATCAACACGATCAATATAATTAATATTAAACTTTATTTAATAAAATAAAATTATAATAAAACAATATAGCAGTAAATCGGATGAAATTTATAAAACATGTGCGTATTAACAAGAAGACAGTTTTACGTATAAATTTACAATGTTATGATGTGAGCTTCGTGTAATGACTGCGAGCAACGCAATAATAATTATTATTTTTCATTTTATTTTATTTACTTTTTAAAAGGATCGTTAGTTGGAAGTTTCAAGTTTTATTTACAAATCAAGGCAATATCATTAATAATTATAATTATGTCTACATGCATACTGATATATTTATATATTTATATATATATTCAACACTCGAATATCCCGCTTGAAAATTTTTCTCTCTGTTTTATATCAATTTTTTTCTTTTTTCTATACATATATATTTTTTGTGACAAATTTTGTACAATATATAATAATTAATAATAATAATAATATGAGTGTTTGCATACTTATTCATTATGTTAATTAATAATTTTATTATGCATCTCTGTAGCTTTATTGTTATTTTTTTTTTTAAATTTTAATAATAAAAATCCACTGAATTTCATTTTATTTTATATATATTATAAAAAATTTTTTATTTATTTAAATTACTTTGAAATTAATTATCCGCATCATTAATATTAAATGTATAATTTTGTTAATTTATTTTCGTAATTTACAATTTTTTTTTGTTCTTCTATTAAATCAATACAATAGTAATTTAAAATCACTACGCAATATTTTCTTAATAAACCAGTTTTTATTTCTCTCTTGTTCGCAATCTATACTTTTATTTTTTTTTCATTTCTAAAAAGTTATATTTGTTATACAATGTGACTTATAAGTTTTGTCATTATGACAATTGTTCTTTTTTAAATGTAACAACTTTGTACTTGAAAATAATTATCGCGCACTTTTTATTTTATTTTTTAAATTCAATAGCTTATTATATAATAAATCATTCAACGTAAATATAAATACGTTAATTAATTATTTTATAATAATAATATTAATAATAATAATTATTATTATTTATAATGCTTGTAACGAGAGCCAATATAATTTTTATTTTCGAATAAGCGAATCTTCCATTGGCTGCTAATTTTAATTTACAATTTTTTACTTCAATTTACAATATAAATTTAAAATTTTTTTAGCTATCTCTCATTCATACTTACATACATTCCAATATATATATATATATATATATATATATATATATATATTGTTCAATTGGGTTATTTCAATTATTCTTTAATTTTTTTACATGAAAATTTCGCAATTTTTACGTACCTCTTTTTTAAAATTATTAATCTTGTGTATATATAAATATATATTTATATATTTATATATACATATGTATAGTAATTACAAAAAAAAAGAAAAAAAAAAATATGACGAAAAATTCAATAAATTTACAATGAAAATATAAATTTTTGTCACATTTTATAAATTCATGATTTGAATTAATTAATTAATCAATTAATTAATTAATATTTTTTCTTCTAATTACGGAAGCACCAATTGATTACTATTTTTTTCGTCAACTTATAAAATACCGACGTTGCGTGCGGCGTATTTCGATTGAGCATCAGTTGCGTAATATCAATAAAATATATACGACTGATTGATTTTTGTTTGTTCAATTATTTAAATTATCATTATTCCCTTATAAACATTCCACTTATAGTCCCAGCAATGCCACACTGCAATAAATCTTGTACGATAATTTACTTTTTTTTTTTTTATAATTGCACACCATTCTCCATTTAATATATATTTTAATCAATACCATTTTCATTTAATTAATTATTTATTTTTATTTATTTAATTACACGATCACGACTAACGTACGTGACTCGCGGTGTAAAAAATTACGAAATTACGTCATCGATTATACAGGTAAATTATTTTTTAAATTCTTAACAAGATTAATAAACACTCTTATCATTCCACTGAAAGAGTAAACATTGTAATTAAAAAAAAGAAAAAAAAAACTATTAAAGAAATAGTTATTTTGTAAATAGGAAGTAAACAAAACAATTGTTTTTATATATAGAAATTACGGCACTAATTAGTAAAGTATAACAGGACGGACCGATTGTTTGTTTTAAAAATAATAATAATAATAACAATAATATTATTATGTTGATCACGAAGAGTTATTATACTCAAGTACAAATAATAATAACATTAACTACAGTATTATATGTGTAAATTATTTTTTTTTGGCGCGAAATTGATCATTCAAAAATATATTCAGTAGTCAAAAAAAAAAATCACTGGAAATATATATTATATATATGTATACGTATACGCAATTGTATAATAATTATAGTAATAATAATAACAAGCGCTGTCGCTAAGTACAAGTGCTCTTTACAATAATCACTGATATTTTTTATTCAATTATTTATGATTAAAAAAATCAAGATACGTTTTATATTACATCAGTATGAGTTGTTTTTTTTTTTTTTTTCATTTTTTTTTTTTTTTTTTAATACAATCATCAAATAAGTCTTGTACTTCCGGAAAGAAAATCTAGTGGAGCGGCAGTTAAAGTCTTTTTAATTACAATCTTTTTTTTTTACCCTTAATTTGAATTTAAACGAGACTTGAAAAGCTGACAAGTGAAAATAATTGGCGATAAAATAAAATAATAAAAATTAAAATACTTATCAAGTTATAAATTATAAAAAGTAAGTATGAGGATTATTAAACAAGTGATTTATATATTTAATCCTTGACAATTAACGTTACCGCCCGTATAATATTGTAAATGGAGTTGGTAATGGTGCAAGAGTAATACGAATTTAACGATTCGTTTATTTTATGAGATTGAATATTCATTAACCGCTTAATTGGCTTTCATCTTCATAATTTTTAAATTATTATTTTTTTACTACGACATTATTGCGAGGCATATTGTGATCCTGTACGTGGCAAGCTTGCTGTTATTTTAATTTTTAATTTCATTTTTCTTCTAAAAAAATTTAAAAAAAAAAAAAAAAATGATTTAAGTGAACGTGGATATTTAATCGCGCTGCTGTTTTTCTCCTTTAGCCCCAAAAAAAAATCTATATAAAATATAAAACAAAAAAAATATATATATATGTATATAAATAATCCTAATTCGTTAATGATGATATCGTCTTAAAGTTATATTAATTTAACACGCAAAGGATTATCGCCGCACGTCTTTGCGCTGTTGTCTGGAGAGAGAAAGAATATGATATGCATCATTTCTTTTGTATGCTTTTCAAGTTCACGTGCAATTCTTGTTAATCGGTAATATAATAATCTTATTAATCATTTTTTTTTCTTTTTTTTTTTTATTAAACCTTATTATTATTTATACTTGAATTATTTTTATTTATTTTTATTATTCTTTTGACTTTGCCAAATGACCTCGAGGTATCCCCCATGCGATCGACGACGAGATCACGCATACAAGTGACCCGTGCGTAACAAATGCGTGCTCAATCACCTTTTGTCTAATTTCAGCTGGTGTAAATACTTGTCAGGAGTTTAAATAAAAAAAACATTAGTAATGCATTAGTATTTATACCGCGGAGTTATTTGTAAATGTATAGATATAAAAAAATTATTATTTTGGAAGCCAACAAAAAGTCTTTAATTATTTTTCTTTTATATATTTTTCACCGCGATAAGCCTTAGTCTTATCAGTGTTAATTATACATAGTAAGGCGACGAAGCAAAATTATAAAGTACCAATCTGATAAATAATAACCACGTTTTTGATCCACTAAATCTTTCCCGTCTCTCCAGACGAAGCGTAAATTTATAATTATTTAATTTAAAATATTTATTAATATTATTATTATTATTATTATTATTATTATTATTATTATTATTAATATTATTATTTTTTTTATTATGTCACCGGTGATCTCCAGATAGGAGATGGCATAGCCTATTTTGAAGATGTCTCTGGTGATGAACGTTGAACATCATCAGCACGACAAGACAGTCCAGCAACACGGAGAAGCTCATCAAGTGCTCTCCTGAGGGTGCAACGTGAGGCAACGAGACTGACCGCTAGGCCAGGCTCACGGCGGGGCTAGGAGGCCCCCATTGATCCTTGTCCAGGGCTCGAATTATTTTGTAAAGTACCGCCACCGGGTACTTGATTGTACGGATGTTTGCTATTACACAGTACAGTGTAAATATTTTCCACATTACTCAGCTTTTCAAAAAAAGGAATCAGGTCAAGCAGCTCCGAATCTGTCATGTCATCAAACCATGATGCCACCGGTACCTACAAAAGATAACACCGACAACTATTGAGTTTATTCATTAATTATAATAAACGTCATTTGTATAATTATAATTTTTATATCTATAATTATCTAACAATGACGCAGGCTTGATTAGTTTTTTTTTTTTTTTTTTTTTTTTTTTGTAAATTACAAATGACTGGAGGTCTTATTTTACTCAAAGCCTACGTACATTATATAGTTTAAAGTTTAAATCGCATCAGAGTGTCGTATGAATATTGATTCTCTCTCTTGACCATGAAATTATATACGACCCCATAATGTCAGAGGGAAAGCAGAGAGAGGGAGGAGAGGGGGAGAGGGAGAGAGAGTTATTATTATGAGGTTAAAAAAAAAAAAAAATTGTACCGTAGTATGAAGTCTATGAAGTTGTTTATAAAGTAAGAATGAAAATTATTAATGAAAAATTTCTTACTGCATTATCCGGGTGAAATATATAACTCGCTGGACTATTATCAACGATTATAATCTGCTGAAGGTCTCTACCAAGCTTATTTAAATCCTTGACATAATTACCACGATGAAAAACACACGATTCTCTAAACAACCTTGCTCTAAAGACTCCCCATCTATCAAGCAAATCAGCAACTGGATCCGCGTACTAAAATCAATTTAAATATATTATGTATTTAAAGTAACAACAATAATGTACCTGAAGATTGAAACGTTTGTCGAGCAACCAATTAAAACAGGGTAGCCACAAAGAAATTATTTCAAAACTCCCTGATATTTCCCGGTTTTCCACATTTTTCCCTGACGCAGAAATTTTATTCGTATCATTGATATTCAAGTTTTTATTATATTTTTATTGTCAACAATTAAATCTGATGATTAAATCATGCGAGAAACCAAAAAAAAGTCAATAAAATAAATTAATGTAGCCTACTTTCGATTATTTGATGTCAAAAATATGTAAGTTGAATATTCAATAAGAAATTTTATGATTGAAAGAAATTAAAAATACACTAGTTACAAAAATAGAGGGATATTAAAAAAATTCAAAATTTTCAAGTGATTTTCCCCAGGTTGTAACTCGAAGGAAAATGGTCGCACAGCAAAAACAAAAAAGGCAAATCGTAGCTTCAAGTGTCTAGTTTTTTCTGACCTGGTCTTTTAATTTTTTTATCACCCACAGTTCCGGAGTAATCAAAAGTCAATCATAATTATCAAAAAAAATTTATTGAAGCCCGTAGACTTTTCTTAGGATTACTCCGTAACTCTGCGTAATAAATAAATTTAAAGACCAGATCTGAAAACTAGACACTTGAAGCTACAATATGTTTTTTTCTTTTTGTTGTACGACCATTTTCCTTCGAGTTACAACCTGGGAAAAATCACTTACAAATTTGAAATTTTTTGGACTAGTGTATTATTGAAAAATTAAAAAATTTTCTACTGTCTCAATTAAATTCCCAGACTTTTCGAAACTCCCTCACATTCCCATGATATTTCCAGTTGCATTAAATTCCCTGATAAAACATCTACTGGATCTAGATTTCTTAAATTTTTGCAGACTAGTATACCAGCCGGAAATTGCAGCCACCCGAATCACCCTCGTCACCTTTAAGCAGTCAAATTACATAAATTTTTCAAATTTTCTCGCGCGAAAAACGTTCCGATCTTCAGGTTCATCAACAGTAATAACAACAAGACTAAATAAACTTACTTTAGCAAGACTCGCGGTAAATAGAACACATTCATAAAGTTCACCCATTCTCTGTAAAAACTCATCGACGTAAGGCCTCTTCAGTACGTACACCTGGTGGACTGTTCCGTCAATCTCGACAGGCACAACGAAGTCTGCATTGTTTATTGGTTTGAACGAACTGTGCACCAGAGTTTCATCCAGGTCAATTACCATACACTTTTTGTGCATATCCTGATGTCTAACGGGTGGCAAAAGGTATCTCGGTGATCGGGTGCCAGGAGGCGGAGTCCCTCTGCCCTCGCCCTGCAGCGAACTTGCCTTGGAGCTTTTAGAGCTGCCACTGCCTCGTCCCCTGCCAAGACAGCACAGGAGAGATCGCAGCAAACCTCTTCCTCGAGGTTTTTTACCACCCGGTGGTCTGTTGTTGCTATTCGCCTCATTTTCTCTCGGTAATTGTGCTGCAATGTCAGTAAAAAAAATAAATAAATAAAATAAACAAAGAGAAAATTTTAATCATTCTTCTTGATACGCTTCAATGGAGACGTTTCGAATCGTTATTAGTGTCATTGTTGTTGTAGCTGTGTTGTTGTTATTGTTATTATAGCTAATGCTGTTATTTCCATTCCTCAAGTTAAATAGAAATAAAAATAATAAAAAAACGCGGACACAAATTTACATTTTACATAAATTACACATCCAACTACTAAAGTTACGTTTAAAATTAACACACAATATAACCTAAAGTATTTTTTTTTCTATAATAAAATTAATATTTTGTACCATAATTTTCGAGTAATACAAAAAATTAATTGTTAATAAAAACAAATTGCTAAATCTCCAGTTTAAATTTAAAAAATTCGAGTCAGAGTGGCTTCCAGAGAACACCAGATAAATTTAAAAGAGAAAATATGAAGGACAGATTGGAGCAGTGGGCATGTGTGTAACTCTCAGTGTAGGTAACCAAAGCAACTGTAATAAAAAAAATGTACTGGCGGTGAAGATGGACACGGATATTAAATTATAAAATAGTAAATAGCAAACAGCTAAGTGTGTAAAGTATAGGCGAGGCAAAGTAATTGTATCTCTCTTCTCCGCGGTAACAGGTGCAGACTCCTTGCACACACGAGCATCTGGCTTACACCTCCCGCGAATAAAATGGTGTTGCTGTAAGTAAGTGAGTAAGTGAGTAAGTATGGAATGTAATGTAATATAATAGATGTTAGGTATGGCTGGGATGGTCCTCATATGTCACACCCACTGTCACAACGTACCTTTCTCATTATTGAAGTGGCCAAGCTCGTCATCCCGTGACACTTGGGTGATAATGGACGATGCGTCCATTTAAAACATTTGTTGTACGTCCCTTGTTGAGCCCGATTGTGAATTCTGTGGATGCGCAGAGTACTACCACTGGCACAATCGTCACAATCACCTCCACCAGTATCAACACCAACAGCACGATCACCACCACTAGGACCGTTGCCGCCGTCACCCAACTCACCACTACCACGACAACCGCCACGAGATTCACGACAAGTACACACACGTGTAATCGTTAACGCATGCATGCACGCACCCTCACTCGCGCCTCGTCGCGGACGTCGCGCTCGCGGTCGCCGCCAAACACGCCGTTCGAGGCTTTACTTTCTTCTCGCTTCACTCGCTCACTATTTTCTCACTCCAGCTCCTTGTTATTTCCTGCTGCTGTCGCGCGAAGCGCCGCGAACACACTGACGGACGGCGGCAGACAGCGGCGTAGCCTCACTGAGCTCAATCTTTAAACCACCACAGCCACACGAACCTCCAATGACCAATCACCGACTATAAACTATATATATTTATACATATATATATATATATATATATATATACCAAGACTTAGTTATATATTACGTACAGTCAACTGATGAGCGCGCAAATAACGGCCGACTATGATGCCCATACACACGCAACTCCACACTACTGTGCCTAGATTTTACACTAGATAAAAATATATATGTATATATGTGCACATATATGTTGGATAGATGAGTGTGCAACTGTTGAACGACCCGGTGTCGAAGAAGGGGCCACAGAGGCCACACAAACTAGAGGAGAGACCGGAGAGACGTAGAGAGTCTAGAGTTGTTCCGCTTCCAACAGCCCAAAATGGCAGCGTTGTTGCGTTTTTGCTCCCTTTCGGCGCACCCACGGGGTTAGAGAGGGGACACTACTCGCACTCGTACACTCGCTGGATGCTAGACAGAGAAGAAAGTTACAGATTCCAGAGTGAGAGCAACAACCAGAACCAGATTATCTCTGTACCAGTCACTGAAAATACTATGACTTGCTGCCCTTTGGCATACACATATGATTGATGCACAGCACCACAGGATACTGTGATATTTTCTTATCCGAGCTTCCTCTACTCCTCTGACTCTTGCCAGCTGTTATGATATTCTTGGGAAAATGGACCTAGACCAGGAGAGTCTCGAGGACTTTTTGTTGGGTTCATACACTGGATACTGAAATGTTAAGTTTTTAAATTAATTATTGATATTTAAATTTCAGGGGGTGACATTAAAAATTTAGCTGTCAAATCTGTAGTATTTTAAAATTTAAATAATTATTTAAATAAAACCACACCTATGATTATCGCACGGCCATTGTCCAGTGATATTTTATATTTATTTATATTATTACTGATGACACAACTGTACTATGTGTAAACATATATATATGTGTGTACTTGTTATTTGAATTTTTTTTTCAAACATTTTGTCCGCGTGTTAGACTGAGACATTTTATTTGGGTTTCACTGCAACTACGCGGCCATAACTCAGTACTGGCTATGGGTATATTTATTTTTATTTTATTATTATATATTGTTACGACAAATAAGTGTCCTCATTTGATAGAGAGATCGAGTGTAAAGAAATAATGGTAAAAGAAAAAAAAAATTAAATCACGACCGCGGAATTTTAAGTTGTCAGTACGGCTAAGGCCATACCGCGGAAAGTCCGGGTGAAGGCAGTGCGAGACCGAGAAAACCAACAAGTTTACGTTTCAATGCACGTACGTACATTATTAGGTAATCAAGGAAGTGATGTTATCATCGGTTAATATATATATATATATATATATATATATATATATATATATATATATATATATATATATATATATATATATGTATATATAGTACTATTACTCCGATTACTACATATCTGATAATATAAAAAATATATTAATAATGAAGCAAATAAATTACTTAACTTCAATTACTTTATTTAATTATTTTTATTATTTATTTTTACACTGGTATCAATTATGTAATTTGATTAGAAAATTTAAATGTGTAATTGGTAAAAAAATGTATTTCGTGAAATTAATTATTTAATTTTATTTTTTTAAATGTCACTGTAATTATTTTTAATTTAAAAGTTCAAAGTAGATATTAATTATCAATTTTAGACATTACACTGCCTGCAGTGATGGAATTTAATGTGCTAGTTACGGAAATGCATTTCGATATGAATTGTTTTTTTTTTTAATTATTTAAATTTTTATTAGTTGTAATTAAAAATTCTGATTGACGTAATTGCAGTTATAATTTGAATTTGAATCAGAGTTTTTAATCGGTGGAGTTTTGTCTGTAGCATGACTGAGACTAAGACTAAAATTCGTACTTAATTATATTTTGAACTTTAATGTGATAAGTCTATGGTTTTTTGAATTTATTTGGTAACTTGATGCATTGCGTGAGCTAAATACTCAACATTCTTCGATGTGACTCCTGCCATTGATATTCTACCGTCTTTTGTTAAATAAATATGATGTTCGGATGTTAATTTTTCCACCTGTAGTAATTAATAACATTAATAACATTAATTAGCATCATTAATTCTTTCTTAAAGACATTTTTGGACAATGCTCCCTTTTTAAAAATTTAAAATTACTTTAAACTGCCATGACGATATTCAAATTTAAATAATAAAGCACATGTGGAAAATTTAAAAAACTATACGTGCAATTTTTTTTTTAAATTAATTAATTAATAAAATTTTAATACAATTACGACAGTTGAGTCATCGAATATTTTTGAAAAGTGGGAGGATTGTCTGAGACTGCCTTTAATTAAAATATAATAAAAAAATACCTCAGCAGGTTTAAGTCCAGTGAAACAGAACATTCCAATTTGATCAGTGATATGTGACCAGTCGCGAGTGCTTCCATTTTTCTTCAAGCCTTCACGTAATTTATTACGTACTCCAATAATACGATCAGCCATTGATTTGACATCTCCAAGCCACTCTTGCTTCAGTAGCGGCTCACTGAGGATTTCATTTACAATGCGAGCACCACTGAGAGGTGGATTGGAGAACATGGGACGGATGATTATTTTTACTTGCGACATCGTACGCGCCGCTTCCTCAGCACTTGATGTCACCAGTGAAAATGCTCCAATACGTTCGCCATAAAGACCCATGTTTTTGGCATAAGATTGAGCTAAAGCTATCTGATGACCTTCTTTCACAAACAATCTTACTGCCATTGCATCCCTCGCTGTGTCACCTAAATTAATTAATTAAATAATCAATTAATTATAATTATTACTCATAAATAATTACGTGGGTGTTAATTTAAATGGATTAGTATCAGTTATAATTTTACCTGATGCAAAACCTTGGTACGCCATATCAAAGAATGGGAATAAATTTTTTTTCTTAATTAACGCTGATAATTCTTTCCATTGTTCAGGTTTAGGATCAACACCCGTAGGATTATGAGCACAGGCATGTAAAAGAATTATTGACTTCTCTGGAATTTTCTTTACATGCATTTACATGACAAGGGAATCAAAAACAATAAGTTAGTAACTTTGCATACTAATCAACATTTATAAATAAAAGAACTTACAGAAATGTCTTCTAGAGCTCCCTGAAAGTCTAACCCACATGTCTTAGGGTCATAGTAACGATAAGATTTAGGAGTAAGTCCAGCTAATTTAAACAAGGGAATATGATTTCCCCATGTTGGTGTTGGCATGTAGACTTCTTTGTTACCAGGGAAAAATTTACTCAAAAAAAATGCACCAATACACAATGATCCCGTACCGGAAATACCTTGCACTGTTGTATTCTATTTAAAATATAAAGTAAATCATTTAAATTATGTAGATCATCAAAAGTAAATTATTTATCCGTGTAAAAAAATTTTTATTCATAATAGATTTACATCTAAATTTCATCATGAAACTCAGATTTAACTTGCGTCATAAATTTGTAAACAACTTTTATCATGACAAAATTATGACTCAGTCAAATTTTTATCCAAGTGATCAGAAGTTCAATCAATAAATTAATTTTAAAATCTAAACTGAGTGTTAACAAAGTGCTTGATAAAATAATTTTATTGATCATTTCTAAACAGTAAAAATTCAGTTAAATTTATATCGAAGTCATCTCAAGTCCAATTCAAAGACGTAATGGATTAATTTTAGAATTAATAGATTCACTAGACGAAAAGTTTGAGCAAATTTATGATCTGAGTTTTGAGATGAAATTCAAATTTTTTTACACCGGTTGCTACTGCAAGGAATATAAACTTACTAATTTATTAGCTACCACATCATTACCATCTCCAAGTGCTAATGTAATGCTATTAGTACAGAAATTAGGGTCACCAGAAATAGGCAAGTATTCTTTATCCAATTTCTTCGACTTGATTCTCTCTTCCGCCTGCATAAACATCAATTGCAAATAATTAACATACGATTAAAAAAAAATATTATTTAATTAATGAATACAAACTTTTAAAACACTGGGTAATAAAAAAGGTTTTCCATTGTCGTCTCTGTAAGCTCCGACACCAAGATTTATTTTCTGAGGATGATTATCTCTTTTGTAGGCTTCCGTAACTCCCAAAATAACATCCGGTGGGCCCATTTCCACATGCGACCACCACGAGCTGTCAATAATGAATAAATGGGATTTAAAAAAACGATTATTTGTTGGGTTGTTAGTCCAAGTTCGCTCAAGATCAAATAAATAAAACCGACATGGGGGCTTTTAATTGACAGAAAATAGTAATAATTAAAGATTAAATAGAGTAATAAAAATCTATATATACCTTGCAAGTCTAGAAGAAGTTGAAATAACTCCATTCGTACGTTTTCTCAGTAACCCACCTGGTAATGATGATAATGACATTAATCTGGTGCTTTGTGCCATGATAAATTATTTAATTATTCACTGAAAAAAATATTTTATCTGAGTAAAGATATTATTTTATTTATAAAATACACTTGCGATTTAATTAATGTCAATTAATATATATATTTAAACACTAAATGTACCTTTTTATAACAAGTAAGTATTTAATGTCACCAGGTATAGAATTAAAATGAACAAGTTAAGGGAGAGACGTGACTAAATTGAATAAAAAAAAAGTTATGAGAACTACTGGTGATGCCACTGATACAGCTGGTGTCGCTTTTTGTTGATGATGTTACAGGGTCTACAGATTTACTGCTACCATACATACAAAACATGCGCGCGTTTCTCATATATTTATGTATACCTATAAATATATCAATGTCTAATCATTTTTATTTCGTAACTTTGGTTAAAAAAAATTAATCAGGTTATCAATTGAATAAACACTTGTCAGCAAATATTTACCGGGTTTTGAATTTTTTAAAAATACCGCGGGAATTTTAAAGTATTAAGAGACGTAATTTAATAAATCGTAGAATTATTTATCAAAAGAATTGTTTTGAATAATAAGTTGCAAATTAATCTGATTATTAACATAGTATTGAAAAACGTGTTTTTACGTCATATATTTGAAAAAATAATAATCATAAATATATAAATATTACAAGTTAGTGGTGGGGACTTTTCGAGGTCAAGTTTTTTTTCGCAGTGGCAGGGTTAGCAACTGTAGCTGTGGACAAGACAATATAGTATTGAAATATATATATATATATGTATATATAGATATTCATATTAATTACATTCATTAAATTTATTCTGATGCATTCTCTTATTTCATATTGTATCAAATGTCACTTTCGTTAGACATGTAAGTATTTATAAAAATTTTAAATTATGCAAACAGATTTCTAATTTATTATTTTTTTTTTCTGACGCAGTTTACATCAAATAAAAATAATAGGAATCAACAAATTGTTGTAAACATCTGGTTTGCTGATACATTAATTTATTTGCTGGTTAATTAAAATGGCTTTGTCAAGAGTTAGATGTTCGAAAGAATTTCCATCTGTTTTAAATAAGTTTAATCATACAGGTAATTTTTTAAAAATATATTTTTATTGTATTTATAATAATTTTAATTTATAAACTAGAATAATTGTCAATTTCTTGTTAAACTAAAATATTGTATCAAATTAGTTTAAAAATAATGTATGTTTGGTAAAATGATAAAAAATTCAAAAAATTATTTCCGGTACCGGGAATCGAACCCGGATCGCCTGGGTGAGAGCCAGAAATCATAGCCATTAGACCATACCGGAGGGTGATAGCAAACCCTGTAGAGAAGCAATTTGAATTCGCAAATTAGTAGAAGTCTAATTGTATACATTTTGTTAAGCTGCAGTTTTTTTTTTACAAAATTATTCATCTGACAAACCTCTTACGTTTGAAAAATTTCGATATCCAACTTTTGTTACTAAACTTATTTTTACCAAACGTTCTGCGTTTGTTAATTTTTTTTTTGTAAAATTATAGTATACATTTTTAACTGTATGAAATATTGTAAATGTGTTGTATTTACAGTTGATGCACATTCAAAAAAATTAATTGAATTAAAATACCCAAATATTCCGAAGACTGTTAATCTCCATCTATCACGTGTACGTAATTATCCAGAAGCACCAAAAATACCTTTGCCACTGAATGTGTCTGAAATATTCGGCAACGAAACTGGTCGATTTACTCCAGAACGTGCTAGAGACATAACAGCACCAGTTTTATCGCTGATGAGTGGACCCAATGGAGCGTCCAATCGTTTGAATTCATCAAGAACTTGGGGAGCATTTAGATGTGTTGACTCTCATGTTGCTTCTTACGATTGTTTTGGGGCTGTGAGTCTGAACAGCAGCATGCAGACAATGGTTCCAAAGCCTTTCTGCTCAGTAGGAAAGTCAACTTACCTAAACATGCCCGGTGGTCAGTGGGCCAGAGATGGAAAATATATCGCCCAAGATATGCAAAAGTCCCATTACGCTGTTCTGAAAAATAAAAAGTCAAGTTTTTCTAAACGTAAGTTTTAATAATTATTTTTTTCTAAATAAAATAGACTTGATTATATTATTTCGTAGTAAAATATTTAGAAGGATTTAAAAAATAAAAACAAATTAGAAGCTTATGTAATTTTCACCTCTGCTTCAGTAGCATCTGAATAATTTAACACTCGGGAAATATATCGGTGGTGGAGGTCTACTATCGCAATCAATTCCCAGTCAATTTTTACGCTTAGGTACTTTATCATCGACGGTTTATCAAGTACAAGTCGCTCAGTATTCAACGGATACTAATAAACAAATGGATTCAAAAGATTCATCAACTCCTTCTTCTTTGCCGCCTTCGTCATCAAACGACAAAGATGAAAAATTAACAAACGGTCAGAAACTTAAAAAAGCTGTTAAGGATTACGGAAGTACTGTAATTGTATTCCATATAACAATTTCATTGATGTCACTTGGTATTTTTTACGTTATTGTTTATAGGTATGCTGATATTAACAAGCTTTCTATTGCTCATAATCATAACTATAAAGTCGTACAAAATATATAATAAGTTTCATACCTCATTCTAGTTATTTATATATCACATTACTATTTACAAAAGTACTCATTATTTTATACGCCCTTTTGGCTTTAAGAAGTTCTCTAAAGTCAAAAGGGCATATAAAATGTTTTTTTGGAATTAGTTTTTAATAATGTTATTAAGTAAAGTTTTGTGACTAATTGCCACATCATCAGGTTCTCAAAACCCGTCACACAATCAAACTTATCAATATCTTGCTTACAAATATATTTTATATATCTTAATCTTATCTATTTTATATATATAGTTTATGTTTAATATTTGACAGCCAAACCTGTGCTACCAGTCACGAAACGTCGCTTAATAAAAATGTGTCGCTATACACATGAATTTATCAGATCCCTTTTCTCTGATAATCATAAAAATCATAATTTAAAAATTCTATTTTTAGTGGACTAGACATTCAAGCATTCGTTAAAATGCTCCCCAGTAATTCAAGTGAACGACTGGAGAATGTTATGGCAAACTCATCAACATTTCTAATAGCGTACGCAATACACAAGTTATTTGCTCCGGTAAGAATATCAATAACTCTAGGAGCAACGCCATTCATCGTAAACTATCTACGAAAAATTGGTATTCTTTCTAAAAAGGTCAATAAAACGTGACCTTAATAATATAAATATAGATTATACATCTTTTTGTATGGAAAATAATAAATAGGTGAAGGGGTTTGTTTTTTAATTTAATAAAATAATGCCAAGCAGTAATGTATAATTGTTTCATTTTATTTTCATTATAATATAAAGAATATAATGCTTATAATTTTACACAATGTTACGTATATAATATGACATCTCGTGTATAATGTATGACAACATAAATACACAGCGTACTCTAGTTTATTTAATTCTCTTTTTTGTCAAACCATATTTATAAATTTCTTTTGATTGTTTAAACATTTGAAACCATTTAAAAAAGCACATACTTGCATTCAAAATACACACACACAAATATATATATATATAAAAGCTCGACAATTTTTTTCCCTTGGACGATTTTTTTAAAATTCACATTCACAAACATAACTGCGTTTTTAATTTCTTTACTCTTTATTACAATAATTATTACTTTTGTTCAGGATAATTAATTTATTTAATTAATTAATTATTACTTTTGTTCAGTTTAACATCTTACCTAAATTGAACAATTTGTTTTTCATATATTTACATATGTTATTTAAAAAAATATTATAATACATAGCAAAAGCTGCAATTATATACAATTGTTACCTGAATAATACAGCAGCACGTATTTTCATTTTTTATATTTAATTATTTAAAAAAAAAAAAGTCTATAAAAAAAATTCAAAGTCTTAATTGTAATTTTGGATTAGTATAAAAAAAAGATTCATAGTATCAAGTCTTTAGTTTTTTTTTCGTTAAAAAAAAAATTATTTAAGAAGGAACGAGATTACTTTTGATAAAAAATATATTTCCGAAAAAAAATATTTTCGAAAAATTTTTAAGGGCACTCTCACAGTGCTCCCACTTTTTAAAAATTTTGAATGATAACTTCCATAATTGTATTTAAATTTTATTAATTAATTTAAAAAAAAATTAATTTCTTGAATGAAAAGAGAACAATTTCGAGATATAGAATTTAAAAAATAACACAGTTGACATCAATTGGGAGTTAAATGAAATTTAGAAAATGAATTTCAGTAAAATTTTGATGTCAATTCTGTAATTCGAATTTCTAAATTTTGTAGTCTGAAATTTATTTACAAAATTTTTTTTGACTCCTAATTGATAACAACTGTAATTTTTTTTTAATTCTTAAATATAAGGGCCAGTTTTTCAAACCAGGTTTATTTTTAATCCGAGTTTAAATTATTATTGCTGGTATATCTATATATTATTAATGTACATCCTAGAAAAATTTTTTACAATAAAATACATTTATGGCAGTTGAGTTATTGAAAATTTTTGAAAAGTGGAGACACAAATCAAAATGCCTTTAATGGACGTATTGAGTATTAATATAAAATGAGTATATATATTGAAATTTTGAGCATTGTAACAGATCTGTTTCAATCATCATTTCGATAATTGTCTCTTGAGAATTAATTTTACTTAAATGTAATTGTAATTATTAATAATAATAATAATAATAACAGTAGTTATAGTTAAATAATTAATGAATACGAGCTTAAATAAATTGGCACGATGCTAAAGATAATTTAGTGATTGACTTTTGTTGGAGATTAATAATAATTTAGATTAACAGAAACCCGATCACAGCACGTGCGTTAAATGATTTTGATTAAAATAATGATTGATAATAAAGATAATCAATAAAAATAAATAAAACTAATGAGTAATTGATGATTAATAATTGAATAGTTATGATTTAAATATAAAGTAAATTAATCACGAAAGTATAGCCGTGGATATTAAAAAAAAAGTTAATTGAAAATATATCAATATTGTCATAAATGAAAAATTGCAAGTCTTTTTGTTAATTAAACGTAGGCCTCGACGCGACGACCACGTATGTGATTTATAAACTGTCTCCAGCTGGTGAGAGTTTTGCTAGACCAGACCCAAAAGCTGCTAGTGATACCTACAATCATTGCCATCAAATACTTAATCATAAATACCGGAAATTCAGGGCGTACTGGTTCGGGTGGTCCTTTACTGAATGGACACGGTATTGAGTAGTAAGATTTAGTCAATTGTCCTCTGCACATATCGTCATGCCAAGTTAGCATCCAGTCATCGAAGTAAGCTTGCTCGTAAAATAAACAGGCGATGACAATCAACGCTGGAACGGTGTACAAAACGGAAAAAATACCGATTCTTATCATTAGTTTTTCAAGTTTGTCTGTTTTGGTACCGTCGTGTTTCATCACCGTGCGAATACGGAAGAGTGAGACGAATCCTGCTAAAAGGAAAGCCGTTCCTAGGACGAGGTAGACACATAGGGGAGCTAAAACGAAACCTCGAAGGGCATCAACATTCCATATTCCCACGTAGCATACTCCGGAAAGTACATCACCTGTATTATTTAAATAAAGTTATTAGTATTGTTGATTTTATATTTATGAACGGAGAAATTTTTGTTTTTAATGCTATGGTGTCATACTAAAGTCGGGCCATGGTGGCCACCTGTAGAAATTTAAACAAACACTTGCATAAATTACCATGGTCACAGTAAAATTGACATCGATTAAATCACAAATTACTGTGAGCATTTTTGGAATAATTTTTGCATGTTTATTTAAATTTTCGTCAAGTGGCGAGCATGGGCCGGTATTACTATGACACCATAGCATTTAAAAGAATAATTTCCCCGTGTGGTATTGGTTGTTGAGGGTGATGAAAAGTAAAAAAAAATTACCGTCAACTTTGCCCATAGCTAAAATAGTGACTGTTTTGATAGCCGGAGCTGCCCAAGCAGCAAGATGAAAATACTGTGAATTAGCTTCAATAGCTTCGTGCCCCCATTTTAATCCAGCAGCTAAGAACCACGTGAGTGTAAGAATAACCCACCATATACTTGATGCCATCCCGAAGAAATAAAGTACCATAAATAGTAGAGTACATAGCTCGTGTTTAGTTCCTTGCGTTATCGTTGATACCATTTGCACTTGTTGCATATTATCTGGGGGTGGGAGAGGTTGTCTGCAGGCGATGTTATTTTTTGCTGCCCAACCCACAACGTATACCAGTGCAACCATCAGATAGCACACTGATAAAAATATTATCGGCCTCTCGGGATATCTACTTATGTAAATTAAAAAATAATTTACATTTACTTTTTTGTCATTTAATTAAAAGTTCAAATATCCAGACAGTATAAAAATAACTCTGGTAATTATAATTTGATTGATAAATTAATTATCAAATACTTACCTAAATCTGTCGGTGTCAATAAGAAATGTGAGGAATGTAAAAAAACATGATGCTGCGCAGATTGATGCCCAAGTACCGATCCAGACTCGCGCAAATTGTTTTTCTTGTTCGGTAAAAAACATTTCATTGCATGGAGCCGCGCAATTTGGAATTGGTTTTGTTTTGAAGTTCAACGAGTACCCATAGCTGTCAGGTACGTGAAATTGAACAGGACAAACAAATTTACGATTTTCATACTCTGACACGGCGATGGGGTTCCCAGCATACGAAATTTGCCCATCATTCCAAGCAGGTCTCAGTTTATGAGGCGGCTGGACAGTCGTAGACAACCTGGATGATGATGATGTCTCATTATTACCAACGCACAATTCATTAGGGTCCCCGTACTCAGGAAGTTTTGAGCACTCGAGACTCGGTGGCCATTGGAACCCAAAGTTTCTCATTATCCGTTCGCATCCGGCTCTAGCACGTTCGCAAATAGACCGACAAGGTGGCAATGGTTTTTCTAGAATAGTGCAAACTGGTGCATACATCAAGCACAAGAAAAAACGTAAGTCAGGACTGCAGTGTACTTTTACCAGAGGTGCATACTGATGTATATCCTGACCAGCATCTTCCTGCTTTTGATGCTTCAGTAAATTTGGCATTATCGTTTCATTGTAAGGCAAATGAAGGCATAAATTAATTGTTATTGCTTCACATCTACCATGATGTTTAAGCTCTTCCTGTACTTCAAGTGCTGCTGTCGTTCCGCCCGTTATTCCAATACACCCGAGGACTACACTAATCCCGATAACGAGATCCAGCGGCCAATTCCCCATCGTCCTCTTCCTCATTCTCCTCCTTTTTTTTATGTATCTATTATTCGACCTTTTCTCTGCTCCTTATTACTTATCACCACACCAGCAAGACTTGTGTCGCGTACGGTCACCACACTTGTAAATCCTTAATGATAAAATTCATTTTTAGCTTTAGTTTTTTTTTTTTTCATGCACTATTTATTCATTAGTTTTATTTTATATGGCGTTTTTTTACGCACTGATACCCCCTGTGGACCCTGTGTCACTACAGATACAATAGACGGCGAACAAACTATGGACGCGCATAACACGGATCAACATTAATATATGAGTATGGAGTATAGAGATGGAAGAACGCTGCTAAATTTTTTAAAAGCACCCGAGTGTTGCACTCACTTTATATTCCCCTTCTTCGGCGCCGACACTGGCTATAGTTAGTAAATCTGCTTAAGTTCAGACTGTGAAGTTGGCTCTGGAAAATCTGGACTCTGAAGTAGGCCGAGTAAATTTCGCTCCAGGTTCCAGTCCTCAGCGACCTCGCTGAGGGGTAGTCTAGCCCTCTGCTGTCATGATCCTGAAGTTAGTAGACAATTATTATGATTCTAAAGTTAACCAACGTCTAATTATTTTGTGATTTTTTTAATAATCATTTGTAAAAAAAAAAACTTATATATTTTTAATTGTTTAATTAGTTTATTTGTAATTTAAAATTTGTCTTTCATCTGCTACATTCACATTGATGCAGACGAAATAATTAATAAATTTTAAATAAATGAATAAATTAAATAAACTGATGATTTTTTTTAAAAATGCGCGCGTAGATTTTTTATTGATCTAAATATGAATTTTTATATTTTTATTCTACTTACATTTTATTTATTTATTTAAATATTTTCAAAATTGACACTTGTCAGTTATGACACTCATGATAAACAATTTTTGGTTTTTTTTTTTTTTAATAAAGTAATTTTTAAAAAACTAAACTAAAAATATGCACATGTGGAAAATTAAAAAAGCTATCGGTGCAATTTTTGAAATTTAATTTTTTTTATAATTTGTCGTTTTTAAAAAAATCAAAAAATTTCTACTGCTTGTTTAAATTAAATTTATCATTGACAGCGATATTAATTGCAGGATTTTGAATTGTCAAGTAGAGGTCAGCAGAGTCCAAGGATTGAATTCCTGTACGTAAACAGGACGCCAGGTTGAGCTACTTGTCACATTTTGGGGTAATTTGTAATTAATACTTATTTAAATTGTAATTTTTTTTATAATTCTTAAATTAAAAGACAATTTTAGAAATTCTCTCAACAAATCAATTACAAAAAAAAAATCTGAAAATATGCACTGTAGAAAATCAAAAAAACTATGGATATAATTTTTTTTTTAAATTTATCGTTTGAAAAAAAAAAAAAAAAAAATGAAAATTATTAGACGTCGGCTAACTTCAGTATCATAATTTTTTAAATTTTATTTTGCTGTGATAATTACGCGCATTAACAAGCAGACTATCATTCAAAAAAAAAATAAAATCTCCAAAATATGAAAATTTGAGTCAATAAATAAGACATAACACTCTAAAGTTGTCATCTCCGGTATAGTGTAGGGGTTATCATTCCTGGTTTTCACCCAGGCGACCCGGGTTCGATTCCCGGTACCGGAATAATATTTTTGATTTTTTTCGGTGGTCAAAATTTATTTTTTCTTTTTTTTACAGAAACAATAATAGTATTAAATAATTATGATACTGAAGTTATTCGGCTTCTATCAATTTTTGGATTTTTTTATAAAAGATAGATCATAAAAAACAATATTTTAAAAAATTGCACCCTTAATTTTTAAAATTTTCTACTATTGCATATTTTCAGTATTTTTTTTTGTAATTGATTTGTATAAAAAAAATCCAAAGATTGTTAATTGTCCATTAACTTCAAGATCATAAAAATTAATTAGTGTTTTAATTAAAAAGTAGTTGCTGACGTTGATGATTCTAATATTGAGCTCACTTCCTGTGTCCCATTGGTCAAATCATGACTTGGTGATTTATTTGTACTGGATTCTGAATTTGCTACAAATTCTAAAAAAATATTTTTTACTCAATCAATTAAAGAATTAATCATTTCAAAAATTTAAAGTACTGATTAAGTTTAATTATGTTAATAACAATCTGATTTATTACCAACACACAAATTATTAGGATCACCATACACTGGAAGTTTTGAGCACTCCAAATTCGATGGCCATTGGAACCCAAAGCGTATCATTATCGGTTCACATCCAGCTTTAGCACGTTCGCAAATTGACCGACAAGGTGGCAATGGTTTTTTTAAAACCGTACAAACTGGTACGTACATCGCACACAAGAAAGCACGGAAATAAGGACTGCAATTGATTTTTACCAAAGGTGCGAACTGATTTATTTCCAGACTAGCATCATCTTGATTTTGATGATTGAATAAATTTGGAATTGCTGTTTCATTGTACGGCAAACCTGAGCATAAATTAATTTTTATTGGCTCACATCTGCCAGGGATTTCCAAATTTTCTTGTAGTACTGCTACCGTTCTTCCTTCAGTTATAAGACAGACAAAAATTACACTGATCCCGATGATTAAGTCCAGGCTCCAGTTTTTCATCATCTTTCTTTTAAATTTATTAATCGAAATGTTTTGTCTTCTACTACTGTAGCACGACTATTATAAAGTATTTTATTACGCACTAATCTCCAGCTGCCACTTGCCACCTATTCAATAGATAAAAAGAACCACGACTGCTTGAAATATCTATTGAAAACAATTAATCTATAAAAAATTGAGATAATGACGTAGCAATTCCAAAATAGTTCATGTGGCTCAATAATTGTGACCTTTTGATAAAAGTTGATGTTGACACCGCAGGGACAATAATTTAAATTATTTATTTTAATTAATGATTCTGTCTATCGTGTTCTAGATCTGTTCCTAGAAAAATTTCTCTAAGGAAAAAAAATATTTAAAAAAAAATGATAATTTTTTTGAGTCCCGCTATTAGTTGATTACAGATGAGCCTTTGATTCTATACCTCTACCCTCTATTCGTAAGATATATTTTGAAAGTATGTGAATAAAAATTCATTAAGTAGACATCAAAGTCCTGTAGTAATAAATTATTAAATTATTAATTTAAAAAGGTTAATTAATAAATGAAAAGTTGATTGATCAGTTGTTTTGATTTTATTTCTTTGTCCCATATAATACACAGTATTATTTAACATTATTTTCAAAGATTGCCTAGTGGGATGACAATTTACAAATTCAGTCAAAGTCTTCACTATTATAAATTGCTTTTTTTTTTCTTTTAGATCTAATTAACTTTGACGTTATTTGAAATCATCTGGACAATTGGCTTTTTTGTTTAAATAATTATAATTATTATTTTTTTATTGTATATAGAGGTACTACAATTTTGTATCTTTGTTCGTTATTGATTTAGTATCAACACTATAATTATTATATTTGAGTTTGTCGTTTTTTTTTTTTATTTATGTCTTATCTATTAATTATATTTAAATAATTAAATTACTGTACAGTTTTCATTAATTATTATTTATATTTTTTTAATGCCTCGCGATCTCATTAATTTCCGAAATATTAATTTATAATTTATGTAGACAAATAAATATTTTAAATTTATATATATTTTTTTTTGACTTCGAACATTGAACTTTTAAATATTTCAAACAGCCATTTTTAAAATTTTCTTTTCAAAATTTACCTTCAATTACCTTCTGCATTTAAATATTTATATAAATTTATAATAAAATTTTAATGAGAGCCATACATTGTTTAAAAATAAATATATATATATTTATAAATATATACACAACAAAATATTGGTCTTAATAAAAATAATTAACCCAAATGTTAATTAATAAAAGTAATTATATATAAATTTAATACCTGGAAGTACTTATATAATTGCATTGAGCCGATATCCAAGTGTACAAAAAATAAATCACAGAATATATATAAAATATATATAAATTAGACCATAAATTTTTATGATTTTATTTGGAAGATCACATCCTTTGGCAATTGATATTTAAATGTAAGTACAAATACATTTTATGTATAGTCTCTCAAGGGAAGAAAAAAATTAATTAATTTATTTAATTAATTAATTAATTAATTTTGTTGGAGTAGAGATTAAAAGACGATGAGCAAAGATTTTCGACTATCTACATTATTACATATTATTTACAATGGGGAGGTGGTGCGATGAGCTGATAATTTTATTTTATAAATTTATTATATACCCGCTCTGTAGAAAAAAAAAATTTTGAATTTAAGACTGGGTCTTTATCACTGAATTTTTTTTTAAGTTACCAGCATCGAAACTTGAAGACTCAGTGTCTATATTTAGTCAAAAGAAGCGAATTTTAGTCCAATGCCGCGAAGAATATTAGCAGACGTAAATTGTGAATGTCCAGTTAGCGGGCAGAAACAAACTTGTTTCGTCCGGAGAGAACAAACAAATGTCTCTGTCCCGCTGACTGAAGGCTTTCGGAATTTGAATTCTGATACTTGTCATTTTTTTAATACACAGAAAAAAAGGATTTCTTGGCGTAATCTAGTGTCTCAGGATGTAAGACGATTTCACTCCGAGTGATGTCAGCCGACTTCACCTTGGTCTGAAATCGTTATTTCATCCCTTGTCACACAATATACTATTTAATTAATTAATCAATAATTATTAACATAATTTTGAATGAATTATCTCAGCTCTTAATTTTCCTCCCCTTTATTAAAAAAAATACTTTCAAAATACGGAAAAAATGGACAGACTTTGAATTAATTAGCAAGATTGCTAATTACTGGATCATATATTTATATATTTATATCATTAACATTTCCTGCTGTTAATTTAATTATCATTATTATTAATATTATGTTGATTTGAATCATTAATCTAGTCTATTACTCGAAAATATTGGTGTTTGATCATGTTTCTCTATCTAGTATTCAATTTGAAATGAAATAAGAGAAAATAATAATTATGAAGACGTGCGTAAGAAGACTTGTTTTTAATTAACGCACATTTGAGCAATAAATCGCTCGTCTCATAAACTACCAAGCAATTAAAATATATGCAAAGGTACTCGTTTCAAATCTATATAATTTAAATTTCCTTTTGGCACTGAATAAATTTTTTGAATTCGCAATTAATGCGAGTTGATTTTTTAAAATATTATCATTATTACAATTATTATAAACTAATTTAAATAAAATTATTTACATAGCATGCATTCAAATATATATAATACTTTTCTGATTATAAAGACTTTTAGACATCAGCTCTATCAGCTGATTGATAGACACGTTAATTTTTATACCCGATTTTATTTTTTTTTTATTCTTATCTAAATTTTTAAGTAAGAAGACATATTTTTGGCACATCGTAACAATTATTTTTGTTGGTTCTAGCTGTTCATAACCGTTGTCCTCCTGGAGTAGCCGCGTCTTGTAACAGTTTCACCCTGAGCTTCACATTCTCTCTTAACTCTATCAATAATATCAGCAACAAGTTTTTCTTCTTTTTCTCGCTGCTGTTCCCAGTCTGGACCTTTTCCAATCTACAATTCAAAAATTTTTATTTTTATTTATATCAGAATTTATGATACTGAAATCAGCTGACGTCTAATAATTTTTGGATTTTTTTAAAAGCGGTAAATTTAAAAATAAAAATATTTTTAAAAATTGCACTTGTAGTTTATTTAATTGTCTACGTGTGCATATTTTTAATTAAAAAAAAAAAAATTGTAAATTGTCTGCTAAATTAAAAACTATAAAAATTTCCATAAAAATAGAATACTAACATCCGAAGTCCTTCGAGATTTTTTATTTATTTGCTCCTCGCGATTTTCGTCATTCTCGTTGTTGTCATTATCAGAGTGCCTGGAGCTAAGATGTCCAATGTAGCCCTTGCGTGACTTGAAGTATGCATTGCAGCTGTGACATTTAAATAACGGTGCGGGCTGTGTTACCTGCGTAGACACATGAAGTTTGTACTTATGCCGATACCACCTCGTCCGTGAAGGCAAAACTTCTCCGCACCACTTGCAGATCACCGATCCATCATTTTGGATCAGGTATTCCAGCAGCTTGTAAAATAACGCGCAATTTTTTATAATCTGATGACTAGTCATCAGACCAAAAAATATAAACAATAATAATAATAATAGAAAATAAATAAATAAATAATAGCAAGTGTAAGGGGTGTATTTTGTGTTACTCTTTAATAATATTCATTTAAATAATTTATTTAATTACTTATTACACATGTATGTATATAAATATATAAAAACCGATTACTGAATAAATATTAAAAATTAAATATAAAATAATAATAATACTAAATACGCCAATACTTTAATTTAATACGTTTCCAGCTGGTAGAAGTGATACAACCAACCTGTTTTCTAACTTCCGGCTCAGTATCACTTGTTGTTTCAGACTTGGGTACCAGTAGATCTGGATTACGATCCTCGTCTTCATGATCTCTTGTGAGAAAATGAATACCACTGACCCTTTCCACCACCCGTTCACTTTTAATATAACTACCATTTGTTGGAACTGATGATTCGACTCCGTGATTATCACCGCATTCATTATCGTCATCATCAATATCATCGTTATCACAATTACCGCCACTGAGGATATTATCAGCAGCGTTACCACTATCATCACCAGTAATAACAGTAGCAGTTGTTGTTGTTATTACAGTGTCATTTATTACTCCGGGACTTGATGAAGAATTACGTCGACTTGTCTGAGATGATGGTAATGTAAAAATTTCAAAAGTTAAGTCTGATGGCAAATTTGGTAGCAGGTAATCTGAAATTTACAAGACACTGATAATTAGTTTTTATTATAACTATAATAATTACTGTTATTAATTAAAGGCAGAACAAAATAATTAGTATAAAATTAATTAGTCAGTTTTGTATATTTATATATATTTTTTTAAAATATTTATTTATTACTTTGTTAATTGAAATCAAAATGTGCTCGTACATTAAAATGCTCGCGGTCGGGTAGACTATTGCAATGTATCACAAAGATTACAATTATAAATAAAAACAATAAAGAAATAATTAATATTACATTAATTAATTAATTAATTAATTAATTAATTAATAAACTTTTTTGTTTTATTATTTAAAAAAAACATCTCCCCCACCGCAGGCACCAGGCATTGAAAGGCACTAGAGTACAGAGTAGTATTTTACATTATCAATGACAATAAACCAAAAATAATAACTTTTTTTTATTTATTAAACTTTACGAGTCCATTCACTACCAATGGTAAATATACGACATAAAATAACAAAATATAATATATATTTTATTATATATACAAATATTGGTAATATTATTTGTATATTTATTTATTGTTGCGTTATACTTTTTCTATACATGCACTTCTACCACCATGGACTGACGGTCATTTTTAATTAATAATTTTATTAATTATAAATTATTGCGGCGAAGGTGATTGTTAACTAAAATTGTGCTGATTAATTATATTTTTATATAATAATAATAATAATAATAATAATTTATAAACGTACATAACGTAATTAATTTAATTTTTAACTTTTTTTTTAACAATGGAAGAAATAGATCAGTTTTGAAATTTTATTAAATTTTTCAATTTATATATATATATATATATATATATATATATATATATATATATATATATATATATAAATATATATGATTACATCGACAGAAAAAAAGAATTTTTTGACACAAGAAATATTTTGCATTTTTTTAGAAATAAAAATTTTTTAGCAGAAGAAATTTTTCTTCACGCGACGAAAACTTTTTTCTTGACTTAAGAAAATTTTTATTTTGAATTCATAATGTAAAAAATTCTTTTTTTTTATTCTGTGCGTTTTTAAATTAAAGACCGAGTGTAATATTAAAAAAAAAATTACAATTACACTCTTACAATCACTATACATATATTTTTATATCAACGTTTAATAAAATATATTCATCGTATATATAATAAAATTTTAATTAATTATAATTTGTGTTTTTCATGTGCTATTATTATAATTATTATTTTTGAATTCTCTTAATGTGTGTAAGTGCGTATATTTATTTATTCATTTATTATTTATTTTTTTTTTTCATTTTTATATTTTTTTTTTTTTAATATTTATTTATAACAAAGCTTTAGACGCTTGTACCCGACTTACTAACCCGATGTTATTTATAATTTTTATTTAAAATAGTAATAAGTAAAATATTTTTTTTTATACGATCAATAATCGCACATATAATATATATTCGTAGTAATGGTATAATATTCATTTATTTATTTATTTATATATATATATATATATAATATTTATAGAATATAAACATAAAATAGAAACGCAATAGACGAAATCCATAAGGAATAAAAGATAATAAAGTGCAACATATGTGAAATTGAATAAAATAATAAGGAAAAAATAAACACATTTAATTATTTACTCACTAAAATAATTAATTGTGTGATATATTGGATTTCCATATTTACCATTATAGTTATAATTACAATTACAATCACAATTTGTAATTTTTATTTATTTTAATATTTCAAATTTATTAACATATATATTTTTTTTTAATTATATCGTAATATTAATAATTGACAATTAGGAAGTTTTGAAAGCTATTTGTCTATAAGACGCTCGCATGGACGATTACTCTTATAAATAATATATACCTGTATATATTTATATAAAAAATCATTATTTATTATTCATTATATATAGATATTTATTTGATGTTTATATTTATTATATATACTTATATATTTTATAATTACATACTTTTTGGGCACCGTATTATTAAGGGGAAGACATAATCAGGTGGTTTTTTTTTACACAGAAAAAAAAAATGATTTCTTGGTGCAAGAAAAATTTTCGCGCCAAAAAAAAATTATTTTTTTTGTATTTTTATTTTTATTTATTTATATTCTTCCTGTATGTCTAATATATATTTTGGAAGACTGTTAAGGTCTAAAATCTAGTAAAAATTTTTTTTTTATTATCAAGAATACATTCTTACATTTAAAAGATAACATATCTATAGAAAAATTTCAAGATTAAAAAATGTATCACTTAAAAATTTTTTAATTGTAACAATTTTTTTTTAACAGCCCATTAAATCTAATGATTAATCATTTTATTTTTAAAAATTGTTTTCTATAAAAAAACAAAATTTGCCGAATTCGATTGTCGCATGCGCGCGTCTTGTAATATTGCCTTAAGTATCAATAGTTTATAACAATTTGCTTTTATGCATTGCTAGGGTTACTTATTAATCACTACAATATTAATAATTAATAATAATAAAAATGAGGAAAGTAACTAATATAGAAACAGTAACAATAAAAAATATTAATAACTAGTAATTATTGATGCTCATCAACGCGATAAGTAAATCATTAACTAAAGAAAAAAATAATTAATAGTAATAATAATTAATAATTAATATTTAAATGTGCGTACAAGCACTTTTATCTATAATACAGTGTACTGAAAGAAAACTATACAGAATACCACGAATACTGCTGGACAGCACGAAACGGTTTCAAAAATAATTAAACTTTTGTTACTAATAATTATTTGTTTATATTTATTTTTTATAAACATAAATATTTTAATTATAACTGTAATATTTTGCTCTATTTTTTTTTTTTTATATTTTTAATTTTTTTTTTAACGAATTAACTAACGTATTTAAAATTCAAAACGTTTCGCACCATTGGAATTCGTATTGTCAATTTAACGGGAAAGACTCGAAGAAAAAAAATAGTGATTTAAAAAAAAAACGTTAATTAATTAGATTATAAATATATATTACTGTGTACTTGTGTCAACTTATTGCCGATTAATAAATTTAGTAAAATAATAAACATGTGTGAAAATGGTTAATAAAAAAAACTAAAGTAATAAAACCGATTTATAATTAGAAAAAAAAATAAAATAAAATAAACGAACGATAAATCGTATCGCGTAATCACTTGGTCAAATTTCACGATATGTATACATGTATATATATAGACATTAATTTTGAAAATGAACTATAATTTATTAAAAAATAAATCTCTACTAAACAACTAATTACACTTGGCTATATTGCTTTGTTTTTTTTTAATTATTAATAATTAATACACGTAATCTAGCCGTGAAATTAAATATAAGTAAGCAAATAATTAATTAATTTTTTTGTTTAATTACTACCAATACTCGTATCTTTCCTTGTTTAAATATTTTTAAATTAAGCGGTTGTTTAATTTTTAGATAATTAAAATTTAAAATAAAATTAAGAAGAAAAAAAATAATCAGTAATTAACGAATGGACACACTAAGGCGGTAGGAAAAACCCAAAGGGCATAACGCAATCCTTGGGCATGAAGCAATCATGTACTGTTTTCATATGATTTTTCATTTTATCAGGCCGTGAAAATTCTTTACCACAAACCGGACAGGGGAAAACTTTCCGCTGATGTCCCTCGTGATAAAGGAATGCATGTCGCTGGAAGCTGTACTTGTTTTTAAATGTCTTCTGTATGTCTAGTTTAGCGCATTCAGTACACTGATAAACTCCCTCGGATATCGAGGCGTAGCGGAATAAATTCAAACCACGTACGGACATTTCAGTGAGTTGTTCTGCTGGATCTTGTGACTGTGAAGTTGCTCTTCGTCGCATGCGACGTTTGGGTACTTGCCGACCTGTTGGAGCTGACATTGCACCTGGTGCATTGTTGTTATTATTGTTATTGTTATTATTGTTGTTGTTGTTGCCACTGTCATATGGACTCTGATTAGCCGCTGACTGTTGCGATCCTGTGCCTCTGTTTGCTGGTGATGCTGAGGCACTGCGGGCTGATGTTGTCGTCGGTGTTGTCGTTGTTGTTGTAGCTGTTGTTATTGTTGTAACAGTATTTGAATTAGATGATGTCATTCCTGTATTACTTGACGTTGTCGTTGTAGTGTTTGATGTCGAGGGTGTCGTCGGTGTTGATCGCGACGACTCTAATGTTGATGTAGATAATGGAGAACTTGTTCTACTGTTCAATAAATCACGAGTTCCTGATTTTTCAATATTTGACTCCGACATTGATGTGTACTCTGAAAATATATTTTATTATTTAATAGTCATTCTAAAAAATTTTATACATTTTATAATACTACTGACACTAAATCGTGCGAGAAAATATTTTTAACAAAATAATAATTTAAACTAGTGTAGGAATCAAGGAAGTGCGAGGTTATAAATTATAAATAATAAATAAAAAGAAAAGACAAATAAAATTATACCATTTTTTTTTTAATAATTGCGCGACAACGTTTATATAATTATAATAATATAAATATAAATATATATAAATGTATATATAATTATATTTTAAATTCATGCATTTATGAATATTTTCGGGATATTTTATAATATATATATTTAACAAAACGTATAAATTGCCGCATAATAATAATAATAATAATAATAATAAAATCATAGCACAATATATAATCTATCTACAAACAAAAATAATAATAATAATAAATCATAGAAATATAGCATACTTTGAAAATAATAACGAGTATTTTGATTCGAAAGAATCTCTCGTCAAACTTAAAATCAATAAAATATTTAAATAATTAAATTTAAAAGTCTTTACAACGAAAAATTAATCTATTGAATTTAAATAATAGGTACGTGTATTTAATATAAAATAAAAAATATTACTTTGTTTTGTTTAAAAATTTAAATCAAGAGATTAATTAATCGATGCCCTTACTTGTGTTTATTTATATTTTAAAATAGCTGAAAAAAAAACATAAATAAAATTGTTAAGAATTCTTGAGGACTAGCAGAGACGATAATTTATTAATTTCTATATCAATTTGTACTGGCCCCCTTTTATTTTTACTTTCTCATATTAATTTAGTAAATAATAAACGTCTTTATATTTGTACTGTATTATTTCATGGCCACAGGTTCAATTAATTAATATATTTATAATTAATTTACATATTAACTTACACTTAATTTTTTTTTTTTTTTTTTTTTTTAATATAAATTTTTTTTTATTTTTTTTTAAACTCAGGTGAGACTTCTGATGACTTAGAATTTATTTAGCTAACGTCTTGAGTTATTTTTTTTTTCGCCGAGCTTTAATTGTCCCCAAGTATTCAATAATAATAATAATTACTTAATATAATAATTAAAAAAAAATGTATATATATTTGACTTAAACAAGTGATAAATTAACAACCATTACGCAACATGCAAAACAAAATTCAATAAAACATAATTGTAATAATTATTTAAATCATAATTACGAACTACATAATTTTGTGGATATTTAAATAATACAATAAAAAAAAAACTTAAATTATTTTTTAATTCTTAAAAAACGTCTTGTGAATTAAAAGTCTTAATTGTCACTCTTGTAATTTCTAGTTAAGAAAACGTGTGAAAATTAACAAGACGTTTTTTTTAGAAAAAAAAAAACAAAATTAATAACTAAATGATAAATTAAAATATAATTTTTGGCTAAAAGCAACCGCGTGCTTTCTAATTACGATCATAGAGTTGTATTACTTTTTTTTATTTTTATTTTATTAACATGATTAATTTTAATTAATAAATAAAATAAAATAATACAACTCCAGTTGAGGAATCAGTCGGAGTGTGAAGAGTGAATAGAACAAAAAAATTTATAGAATTATTTTTTTTTACATATAATAAAAAATGTCTGCGGTAAAACCCGCGAGTATACTTCGGACAAAATTTATTATGAAAATATAATTTCATTAAAAAAAAATTAATTATTAATATTATTGTTGTTACTTAATAATGATAGTGAAGTCAGCTGACGTCTAATAATTTTTGGATTCTTTTAAAAACGACAAATTATTAAAAAAAAAAAGTTTTTTAAAATTTTCTATAAGCGCTGAGTTTAAAATATTAAAGTACCCGACGTAGTAATTTTTGAATTCTTTTTAAAAACAATAAATTATGAAAAAAAAATATTTGAAAAAATTGCACGTGTAGTTTTTTTAATTTTCTACATGTGCATATTTTTTTTTTTTTTTTTTTAAGTTGATTTATTGAAAAAAAAATCCAAAAATTTTTAATTGTCAATTTCAGTATCATCCTGATTTTTATTATTTTAAATTGATTTGTTGAAAAAAATCCAAAAATTTTTAATTGTCTAACTTCAGAATCTTCTTAATTCAATAATTAAAATTTTGTCCGACGTATATTACAACCGCTACAAAAAACAATCGCAAACATAAAACTTAAATTTAAAAAATAGAAAAAAATTACAAACATTCTACGCGGCAAACATAAAATAAATTAAGAAAAAAAAAATAAATAAATAAAAAATAATTCATACAGAAATGATGACATTTTGCTGGTGATACATAATTGTAATTACCTTAGCCATTTATTTCAGTGGGATTAGTAGAGTCATCACGTTATCTTGGTTTGTTGTTGGTTAAAAAAAATTATTGTTGAATTAGTAGTTTTTTTTCTACTGTTTCAAAAGTATATTTATAACTCATAGCATAAAAGGTAATATGTAAAAAAAACTATTTTGTTTAAACTAAAGAATGTATAAATGATAAATTATTACTTATTTTTCTGTTTAAATTTAAATATTTTATTTTTCATTCGAATTCTCTTTCACACTTTTTATTGCTGCACGTATTTAGATAATTTCTTTAACTCTATTATCAGGTTGATAATGAATTGAAGAAAAAGAAAAACATAAAGTACAATAACCATGTGAGTAACAAAGTATTATTTAAAAAAAGGTGAATTAAATATTTAGTGTTAATAATGTACTGCTGATTAATTTATTAATTGGCACACGATAATTATTATTTTGTTTTTTTCTTACAGTACAACAGTAATCAGTTAAATAAAATTATCAGCAGATTAATAATAAATAATAAAGGAAATTGGTATTGTGCTACAGATACAATTGATGAAAAAATTAAATTTGGATTTTGTAGAATAAATAAAAATAAAAAAAACAAATCTTTGATTCAGGTTAGTCGTGCTTTTAACGGTTAGAGTGATTGCCTACAAATAACAACATTTGTTTGATTTATTTATTAATATTTAATTAATTTTTTTTGTTTTTTTTTTTTGTTTTTGTTTTTTTTTTTTTGTTTTTTTTTTTTTTTTAATCATTATAATCTATTGAACACCGTTCTTTTTTTTATTATTATTATCGATAGTCATAGTCAAACAATTAGTGCATATAAAATATACTAATTCTACCTGCAGCGTCAGAAAAGACGTTAAGATCTAAAAAAGTTTTCTATAAAATTTTATGTATAACTTGATTAATAATTTTATTATTTTTCCTTTATTCTCCATTAAATGTCACAAGGTCTCACTTATTTGGCACTAGCGGGGCCCGACACATTCCGGGACCCCATTTCCGCATGTGCGAAAATTTTTATTTATTTTTTTTTTTTTTTTCAATAACAATTAATTAAATTTTTTAAAATTTTCTTTCATTAAAAAGGCACCGAACTGGGGATTTATAATTTTATCTAAACTATTTTAGATCCCACTGAAATACAATTTTTTTTTTATTTTTTTATTTTTTTTTTTTTTTTTGAACATTTTTTTTAAACTCGTCATAATTAATAATATTTATCCGCAATTTTTTTTTTTACATATATAAAATAAAAAGTCAAAATCTTGATCGTAAAAATTATTCGTTTTTCTGACGCATGATTTTTTTTTCTTTCTTTCTTTCATTTTCTCATTCATTGCAACGATATTTTAATATGTATATTAATTTATAATTAATAATTATTAACTAGCGCTAAAATATAATCGACATAACTTTTGTTTTACATATAATATATAATAATAATAATAATAATAATAATAATAATAATAATAATAATAATAATAATTAATATTAAACGATATTAATTACGTGTGTACTTTAGTATACGCATTTAATTAAATGTAACCCGTGTGAGTAATGTGTTCTTTAAGATATAATAATAATAATAATAATAATAATAATAATTATGTCTTCTGTAATTAATAATTATATATCAATAATATTTTGGATGCGATGATAAACTATGGTTTCTTTAATTATTATTATTATTTTTCATTCTGTTTAATATATACGTGTATATATATATATATATATTTCATATAATAATATATATTAAAATCTATCTGATAGTACAGTCTGCTTTTTAAGCCTCGTAATTTATTTATTTTCTCTCTTACTTTCTCTCAATTTTAAAATTTACTTTTCCACTCATATTATATTTTCTCACATATACGATTGACACTGCTTAGCATTAGTCAACTCGTATGCTAATGAGCTTTTTAAATATATAAATCATCATAATTATTGACTGTTTCCTCCATTTAAAAACAAATCTTCTTTATAATTATTATTAATTATTCATTAATCATTTAATTGTTTGACAACCGACACAACACTTTTAAAGAGTCACGTCTAAATATATATAGATATATATGTATATATATATTTATAAATTTTTCCTTTCCTTACGTTCTACTTTTAAAATCGGACAATCCTACAGATATTTTATTCAAATTTTTAAATTTAAAAAAAAAACGAAACCGAAAATTCAAATTAAATTTTTAAAAAACCACTCAATTATTTATTTGACAGTCTACTTATTTTTATATATAATTTTAAAAAATGCTTCTATTTTTATTTTATTTATTACTGTTTATTATTCATCCATTCTATTCATCATTTCATTTCTTTTCTCTGTCTAAAAATTGAGTTAGTCTTAGTCTCTCAGTGATTATCATATGAAATGTGTGTACATATGTATGTATTTTTTTTTTATTTATTTCCGTTTAGTTTAGATTTTTTGTCTATAATTATTTAGCTCTTTAATTATAATTATTTATTCATTAGCTTTAGTTTCTTTAAACAAGTTTAAAAACTTGTCATGCGTGATTTGTCATTAGAGACAATAAGCTGTCTAGCCGCCGCTGTCACATCAATATTATTTTTTTTTTAATTAATTATTATTAATTATTTATTATCTTTAATGTTATACTTTTAATTCAAATTTTATATATATAACAATATATATTATTACAATAGTAATATATAATATATATAGCGTCTATATATTTATCGCTTACTTTTTATCCGTAAGCTTAATTACAGACACTAAAAAATAAAATTAATATAAAATAAAATCAATTAATTAATTAATTAATTAATAATGAAATAAAACAAAAAAATAAACAGTTGCCGCTATATATTATGGGAGAACGGACCGCGTAGCCTCCTTAAGACTAATTATTTTAACCCACTTTGTAAAATAATTATATATATATTTTTTAAATAATCAGCAATTATTAATAATTCATTTTATAAATTTGCCAGTTTATATTCTACAAGCGTTCGAACACCCATTGTATCTCAATTTAATTTTTTAAATATTTTTAAATTCATTATTTTTTTATTTATATTTTTTACTTGGTCCATTAATAAAACATTTCAAAATGTATCATAAATAGTTTTTTTTTCTTTTCTTAACAATTGTACTTTACGTTATAATTTTGCTCATATATTTGTGTTTCCAACGTTCAATGATAGTGAAAAAAAAAAAATAAAAAATACTGGCCGCAATTAAAATTTTAATCACATGATCGATTGATTGAATTATTAATTTATAAATTGCATGATATTTAATTATTAATTGTATCGATAATCTAGGCATTTGGTCGTTATTTTAACAGTATTATAAATCGCGACCCTCTCCCTTCTACAAATATATATATTATATATATATATATCGTTAACAATATATTATCATATAATAGCAGTACATAATCATAAACTGTCATTGATATTAATAATAATAATATTAATTACTATTATTATTATTATTATTTATTTGTTTTTAATAATAAAAATAATAGTATAGCCTCTAGTCGTTTTATATCTATGCCCAACTAGTCAAAAAAATTTTTTTAAACAAACTTGATCGCCACCTCTAGTCGTATCGTTTAGTAGTTACTTTTTTTTTTCTTTCTTTTTTTTTTTTTTATTTTTTAACAAGCATTCAAGCTTTGCTTTTTTGTCACAACGATTATCACACGAATGAGAGGTGAGAGATATAAAGTGTAAGGTGCAAAATATAGTAATCTACGATAGTGCTGTTTTTTTATATATTTTTTTTTTATTTTCGCAACTGTAAGCCTATTAAACCTTCGCCGATAGCCGTAGCCTTGTAAACGCGAATATGAAAAAAAAAAAAAAAAATTGCGGTCGTAAAATTTTTTGTTATAAACTTTGATTATTTTGTCTCACTTATTTAAATTTTACTTTTTTTTTCGCTGCATAGTAGTAAGTGTTTGA
The DNA here is from genome assembly GCF_026212275.2 of Microplitis demolitor. Classification (NCBI taxonomy): domain Eukaryota; kingdom Metazoa; phylum Arthropoda; class Insecta; order Hymenoptera; family Braconidae; genus Microplitis; species Microplitis demolitor. Next base: position 3,376,818 of record NC_068551.1, on the reverse strand, counting down.
TAATAATTTTTCTCGTTATCATTTTTACCAACTATTCATTATCTATTTTTTTTTTCTTTATATGTATAAAAAATTTTGTTTTTTAAATTTAACTAATGATTAGAGCCAGGATTTTTGCTTTAATTTAAAAATGATAATTAATAATTAATTGGGTTGAATTTTTGATATTATGGCAAAAATATTGATCGTATAAAAAAATTTTTGTAATAAAAGTTGTTCAAAATTTAATTTTATAAAAAAAATGTCTCTTATAATTTTTTCATAGGACTGATAAGAAAGCCGTAATTTCAAAATTAAGATTTTTGTTATTATCCAAAATTTGAATCAATCATTGTGAATCTTAATTTTGGAATTCCGGTGAAAATATTAGTCATATCAAAAAAATTTTCAAATAAAAGTTGTAGGAAATTTAATTTTCTAAAAAAATTGTCTCTTATAATTTTGTCATAGGACTAATAAAAAAGCCGTAATTTCAAAATTAAGATTTTGGTAATTATAAAAAATTTGAATCATTTATTATGAATCGTAATTTTGGAATTACGATGAAATTATTGGTCGTTTAAAAAAATCATAAGAGAGATTTTTTTTAGAAAATTAAATTTCCTACAACTTTTGTTTCAAAATTTTTTTGATGAAACCAATATTTTCGCCATCATATCAAACATTTCAAAATTAAGGCAAAAATTTTGTCCCTACTAATGATATTTCTATTATTTTTTAACAAATTTAAATGGTTAGTTTTTTTTTTTTTTTTTTTTTATTTAAGACAACAAAACAGTTTGAATAATTGCACATTCTAAGGCATTCATCCTTTTTTATTTTATTTATTATTATCGCAATATTAATTGAAATTTAATTATTACCTACTTTGGCCACGTCCTCATTTAAGTTTCTCGGACAATTGGATATATTTAACTACATCACTATTTTTTTTTTAATTAATTACTTTATATACAATTATTTTTATTTTTAAATTTCTCAACTCGGTAGTTGTTATCACACTTTAAAATATTTATACAAAAATTTATATATATATTTTAAAAATGTGTAATAATGGCAACTCTATACCATTAACGAGATCAAAATAAAAATTTAACAAACAAAAATAAGATATATTGTACTTGAATAATTGGCTTTCGGCTTTCGGGCTCCGGTTCGGCACACGGAATATTAAGTTTTACTACTATAAAAGGTGCCTTCAGTCTATCCAATGTCAGTACTATCTTGTATTTGGTGTCGTTTAAAACCGTCCCACTGCAGCAGTCTTTCAAAAATTGCATATCCCGTTATTAGTCATTTTATTTATTATATTTAACATTTTCATTTATGATTCTGAAGTTACCAGACAACTAACAATTTTCGAATTTATTCCACACTTAAATAAAACAAAAAAAAAATAAAATAAAAATATGCACATGTAGAAAATTAAAAAAACTAAAGGTGCAATTTTCAGAAATATTTTTTTTTTAATAATTTATCATTTTAAAAAAAATTCAAAAGTAATTCGACATCGACTGACTTTAGTATCCTCATATGATCCTAAAGTTAGCAGACAAAAAATTTCGAATTTTCTTTAACAATTTATTAAAAAAAAAAAAAATCAAAAATATGCACATGTAGAAAATTAAAAAAACTAAAAGTGCCATTTTTTGGAATATTTTTTTTTTAAATTTATCATTTGTAAAAAAAATTCAAAAACTATTCGACGTCGGCCGACTTCAGTATCATTTTCATTTACTATTTATTATTATACTCGACGAATTGATCCATCATTTCATTATATATTTATATATATATATATATATTTATCATATACTTTATTAATATTTTGATTACGCAAAAAAAACATTATCCTCCTGTCCCACTCAAGACTAAATAAACCTACGATATAACAATCAAGTGATAATAAAATCAGACTCGACAGCTCGCGACGATAAAACGGCTCAACAATTTAAGGCGAACGGTCGAATATGTGTCTCTCGTACATATATTGCATTTACTCAGTCTACGTGGTTTCCTTATTTTTTATGTGTACTTGTCAATATGTTAATCTTTAATATTTAATGATTATATTTTTTTTCTTTTAAATATTTATAAACTTTACGTGTTAGTGTTTCGTACTCAAGTTTATTAAATTATTTACTTATTTTGTTTGGATATGTGTGTTAATATTTAATGTAATGGGATGCATGTTCGATAGCACAAATAATGTGCAATTAATGTACTTAGGTACTTAATCGTATGCAATATTTGATTTTATGTTAACAGTCCATTCGCGTGGTATTGTAAAGTAAAAATTAGCCATTTGAACTTTATTAAATAATAATATAATTATTAATTGTCCCATTTTTATTTAAATTCCAATTTTTTTTACTTTGTCAATATCCATTACGACTTTTGCACACCTAAAGCGCGAAAGCGCTGAGGTGCTTTATGATCGCTCTAAATTTTTTGACTCACTCACTCACATTAATTTTATTTTACAATCGACTTATCTACACCGCAACACAAAAATTTGTGGTTGGGTTTTTTATTTTTTAATTTAATTTAATTTTTTTATTTTTCATATAAATTCTTTGCAAGTAATAACGTATTCTTTTGTATATATTATCCGCAACTCCCATGTTTATTGCGTGGGAGATTAAAGCGGTAAAGCTCGTTTATTTTGTAAATTAATGCCCGCGTTGGCTTGTTTTTTTTATTATTTTTTTTTTTATTTTTATCATCAAAATAACAATCACATCTTTATATATTTTCTTATTATTTTTTTTAAAAATCTTTATTCCTCTATTATCATCCTCATGCACAGGGAGATTGGCACGTTAACGTTTCTACTTTCATTTTTTTTTTTGCTTTAAAAAAAAAAAATTTTTTTTTAATCAACAATCTTATCAATAATCGATTAATTGCTACAAGAAAAATAATAAAAAGTATAGATTATTAATAGTTATTGGCATCAATAAATGTCTCCATGCAGAGAATATAATTTTTTTTGATTATTAAAAATTTTAATAAAATTAACGATAACGATAAAGAATTATATTTTTAAAATAATCAACAATTTAATTTTTATTTATTATTATTTTTTAAATTTATATTAAATAACACGTGCAATCTCCCTGCTTATATACTCATAATATATAAACCACAATCGCATTCTCTATCTACCTATTGGGTTTTCTAATAACTAACTATTTATTTAAACCTTTTTTTTTTTCTTTTTTTCATTAATATTTATAGTTAAAAATTTTTATTTGACATTTTATATTTATTATTTGCGGTGGTGCCTGACTGCAAAGCCACTGGGAGATTTCGTTGGTATATTGTTGGTGTTTTGTATTTTTATTTCTGATTGGCAGCTGCATAAGGTAATCTATTATGTATAATAATAATAATAGTAATAATAATAATAATAATAATAATAATAATAATAATAATATAATAACACGATGATAATGATGATAAATGACGGTGATGAATGACGAAAACAATAACAACAACAACAACCTAATGCGACTGATACAACACCCGCATAATCTCCATCTCCATCTTTATCTTTTTTTATTTATTTATTATTATTATTATTTTCCCTCAAAAGAATTTAATTATTTTCACTTATTTGGCTTTAGTGTAAAAAAAAAAAAATGTGAGCGATGGCCTACCGTTGCTGGCCCATACTAGAGCTGCCTAAACTCATATGTGGCTTTAAACTATGGATTATTTTAACATGAGCCACCATATTATCCTTACGCGTAAATTCTTTGAAACAAACCGGACATGGATAGTATTTGACATTAGGTTTGTGCGATGTTACATAGTGACGGCAAAAATTACTTATATGTGTGTAAGTGCGATGGCAAACAGTACACCGATAAACATCACCCTCTTTAACGCAAAAATCACGAACAGAACCTTCGGTTCTTTCACTTTCAACTTTAAATGATCCCTCGAAGTCACTTTGGCTGATTTCAGACTCACCGCCGCTGACAAGATTGAATATGGCACTGCTCATTAAATGGTGCTCTTTATTTGAGACCTTATGCTCAGACTCGGTGTCTGAATTTGGCGGTTCTTCATTTGTGGCAACTTGATTTGTAACGCTGTCATTATTACCCCCCAGAGATGATTTTCCTTGCAAACTTGCGCTGTATTCATTGCGAAAGCATCGCTCAAAGTTGATACGTATGTGTGCTGGTGATTGAGCACCACCGTTACCACTATTATTGCCGCCGCCGCCGCCACCACCGCCACCACCACCAACACCATGACTTCCGTTCGACGACTCCTCCGCGTCTGAAAACGACAAACACTTCTCGTATCACGGATATACATCCTCCTTTTATTACTAATACTCTTATTTATTTTATTATTTACTCTTTTTTTTTTAAAAATCATAAATAATAAATAAATCTAGCGGTATACTAATACCGGTTTAATTAATTAAATAAATAAGTACGCAAGAGCATTTAAATACAATCATTACTTACAATTCAACTGTAAATTCACGTACGTTAAAAGTACTTTGGGAAAATTATGCCCTTGCCGCACAAACTTGTTCAATTATTTTCTAATTAATTTATTTATTTATTTAATTATTTATATATATATATTAATTGTGGGGGGAAGCAAGAGGAAGGGTAGAGCCAGCAAAATAACTAAATTCGTCACTGTAAATAAAAATTCAACCGTTTTAATTTAAAAATATTAATAGTAAATAATTTGTTTACTTAATTGTCTTTTTTTTTCAAAAAATTTAACTCGTTCTTTTAATTATTTAATTAAATAATTAATAATATTTTCTAAATCGCCCAAGTGTGCGCACGCGCGTGTGTCTCGTCACCCACCCTCACATTGTTCCCATTTTTCCTCTTATTAATTTCAATTACTCTCTTTCTCTCTTTCTCTTTTATTACACTTACGCACACAAACAGACATATCACACACACCAGCGCACAATAATGGTCTGTTATTTAGTGACCGTATTTATAATATTTAAGAACAATGTCCATCCATAAATATAACATATTTAAAATCATCAACGAAATAAATTTTGTCGCAATTAAATAAACATCGAGACTCACATGCGTGCACACAAACTTGATATATTTATTAAATAATAAATTGTGTGCATACTAATTTATTTAGTTGCTTATATACTTTATTATTGTACAAATCTTATTGTGCTTTGCACAACCTGCTGCTGCACGTCATCATAATCATCAAGTAAAAGTATACAAGACAAGTAATATGATGCAGTCATCATCGCAATTATTGTGCGAAAGATCTGCGAATTTAATCACGAGGACGTATATTTGAAATTTAAAAAAAAAAAAATAAATAAATAAATAAAAGAACGTTATATTCTCATCGTCCTTGCTTCTCCTTCTCTCCGCGGTTATTAATTGTTGTAAAAAAAAAAATTAAAAAAAAAGTAATTATTGTGGTGTTATGTAAATTAATTCTTTAAAATTTATTTTTTAATTTAAAATTTTTTAAATATTTATGGTACTTTTCTTTTTTTTTTTTTTAAATTATTTACGGCTGGCCTTCCCTAGTCCCTCGCTTCCCCGCGCAATATTAAATAAACGACAGATTTCAAAGGTGATTCAATTCTCAACTCACCTGTGTGCAAAAAACAAAAATAATCACGTGTCACTATTTTTCAAAGAATCTTCACAATCTTTGAGCACTCTGCTTATTATCAATTGTTATAATTATTATTATTGTCATTGAATTTTTAATCCATATTTATATATATGTATGTACATATATAAAAAATAATTTTATTCTTTTTTTAAAAAGTCAAGAAAAAAAATTCATATTTACCACTTTTTTAAAATAAAAATATATAAATGTATTATTATTTATTATTATTTATACATATATTTATTTTTTTTTCGGCTATTTAAACCCTTATCTCTCTCTCTTTCGCTCTCTCTTTCGCGTGTTATTGCAGTATATGTTTTAAATAAATAAATGAATAATAAAATATATAATACATAAATTTTTTTTTTGACTAATTGTTAATTTAATTTATCGTCGTTGGTGGTGGACGTTATCAACGTACAAACATACTCTCATATATACATACACTCTTACACACATGTACAAGAAAGAGAGAGAGAAAGGGAGAGAGAGAAGGCGGAAGCGACGAAACAGTGAACAGAGGCAAGACGCGTCCACCCCCATTGCATGTGTATCGCGTTTCATGTGTGTCCTCTATTGCATATATTAATTTTAAAAAAAGACATTCACACTGTCTCTTTTTTTTTTTTCATATTTTTAATATCCGTTATTATTTTATACCCGTGTGCAGTCTTGCGAAGTTTTTCAACGATTTTTTAAAAAATTAATTTTTTGTATTTTCTCAATATAATTTTCATTTAAAAAAAAAGGTCTGTAATACACTTAATAAAATTGTCTTCATTTCCCTCTATCATAATTATTATTCAACTCATTATCATTATTATTATAATAATAACAATAATTAATTATTAACGTTGAAATATTTTTAACCAGCGTTTAAAATGTAAGCACCGCTAGCTGGCTCCACCCCCTCTTTTCATCGCATTGGCCAATGGCAGCGAAGCTATTTATTATTATCATCATCATCATCTAATTATGCAGGGTAAAAATAATACCATAAAAATATTTTTTTATAAATTTTTAACTCATATTAACATTAGAAAAAAAAAAAGTAAGAACACAAACAAAACAAAGTTAATTTTATTTTAATAATTATGATGCAAAGAAATAAATAAAAAAACAACTCAATTTATAATTAGAATTTTAAATAATAAAAATATAAATTAATAAAGCGATTGTAGTTGAAATTAAAAAAATATATTATATTTATAATTGTTATTGTTGTTATAAATAATTATTAATATTAATTACGCTGCTCATTGGCCGAGCGTGATTAGCCGAGTGTTACATGGGTTTGTGATTTGTCTTATGGACCAGATATGGTACGGGATTGTGATACTCTTGGTTGGATTTAATAAATTATTATCTTCTTTACATATTTTCATCTATAAATTTTAAATAAAATTCTACCTCTTGATTAAAATTTAAAATAAAAACCAATAAATTATTTAAGGGACTATTAAAATTATCCGGAAGTTATCAGTTATTTATATATATTTTTAATAGTTATTTTTGTAATAATTGATTTATTATTAATTTTAAAAACGGATACAGGGGATTATAAATGAAAATAATAAGCAAGAGCTCATTTTATTCAGTGCAAGCTCGCTTTTAACTAAACCGTCTCTCAAAATTAGATTTTTTTTTTTAGGACTAATAGACTTGATACGTCATGCAGAGTATTTGAAAGAATAAAAATAATAAATAACTTTAAATCTGTGAAAAACATCGCAATGATAATCTACGTCATTGTGCCTTAGTTTTCTTTTTATCTCAACCTTATATTTAATCATCTTTACTGCGATTATCACCTTCGCAATAATACAATTAAAAAAAAAAAAGTTATAATAATATAATCTGCCCGACTGGTGTTGCCTTATATCATTAACTGATTTAAGGATAAAAAAATGATTAAATATCTACGATGAAATTAAATAAATAATTATTTCAAGTAGATATTATTTATAATGATATTAATATTAATTCCTGTAAGCAAATCTCAGCAATATATATGTATATATATCATATATATATTTATATGAATGTATATATATATATATATTATATATGATCAATGATAAACAGAGAGAAGGAAAAGAAGAAAATGAGAACTTCCAAAAGTATCACGGGTCCATGTGACGGTCCCTCGTCGCGTAATGCGAATTACAAGCAATTACAGTTTTCAAATGTCAAAAAATAATAAAATATGTATATATATATTTATCATTAATAAGTAGTATAGATAACAAAATTTTAAAAAAATCTAGATAACGTTGGTGGACATTAAAAGATGTGACACGTGGTAATAAAAATTTTTATGATCCATTTAATAATTATGTCTATAATTAAACTTAAAAAAAATATATATATTTATATATATATCCAAACGATTAAACAAAGTTCATTAACACGTGTTATCTTGTTTATGTCACGGCCAGTATAGAAAAGAAATAAGATAGAAAAGTAATGAGAGTAATGAGAGTATTGGGCAGTTTAAATAAAAAAAAAAAAATGAAAAAAGTAATTAAAGTGAAATAAAAACTTACCCTGCGCGGAAGTACTCGGCGTTGGTTCTGGTTCTTGTTTGATCCTAGGCGTCACTGGCTCTGGTGTATCCCGTTCACCATTTTCCGTAGGCTCGTCTTTTCTTCCGGTAGTGGGTCCCGGTGTACCGGATGAGGCCGAGTGATTGCTACCACTGTTATTATTATTATTATTGTTATTATTATTAGCATTGCCGTTACCACCGGTATTAGCTTCACTCTGAAGATCAATGCCCATCTTCATTTCCATCATCTCTGGTGAACCCTGTACAAGATCCGTTGCCGAGCATGATTGTAAATCTTGTCCCAATCCTTCGATCGGTGTATCTGATGAACCACTGAGTTTCCTTGGTCTTCCGCGTTTTCTCTTTGGCGCAGTTAGTGCCGATCCTAATAGCGGATGACTTGACATATGATGGAACCTTTTTTGTGTAACATGATGATGATGTGACCCAATTTGGTTTATTCTATGTAAATTTGGTGGGGGTGGAGGTACTGTGTTTTGATTTCCAAGTAATGAAGACGTTATGTTTGGTAAATCACATTTATCCTCATTAACTTCCGTTAAACCCTTTATCCTTAGTGACTCGGCAACTCTGAGAAAGGCTGTAAGCCGATCTTGATCAACGCTCACCTCACCACGGTACATAAAGTCTAGGAGACTGCGCATATCCACATAAGGAACATCCTTGAGAATTACTATTGGATGTTTATCAGGGTGACCTGTAAACAGAGCCTGAAAAAAATAAAATATACATATTTTTATTTATCCATCAGTAGATAAAAATATATTTATCGTTTATAAATTTGAATATATACCTGAAAGTAGGGACTGCATGCTGACAAGACCATTTTATGTGCCCTGAGCAACTGGCCCTCGACGGCCAGCGTCACATCCACGAAAGCTTCATCGTGCAGCAATTGATCAAACACCGAAAGTAAATTGCTCTGATGGTTATTCCATCGCAGACAAAACCTCTGCGACGTCATCGCTTCGCTTCTCAGATCCGTCAGGTTACCGTTAATATCCGCTAACATCAGATCTTAGATGTAGTTCTTATTTGCGCGTTGCTGACGCTCTTCCGCGCTAACCACGGCCTCAAACAATCGTTATTGCTTCCTCGTTTACTGCTACTGCTGCTGCTGCTTCTTCTGCTACTGCGGCTGTTACTCCAAAGTAATTTGCCTTCTGTAATCTTCATCGGCCACAAATATCACGTTTTTTTCACTTGTGACCTGAAAATAAACAATAAATCATTATTTACAAGTGTCCAATAAAAAATAAATATATATTTATAAATAAATTTCAAAAAAAAAAAAAAAATAGATTCATTATGTTCTTTTTAAATAAAAAAAAAAACACGTGGGCGCATTTAGGCACAGCATAAACAACAATAAAACGTAGTTTCATATATAAATACTTGATATATACATATATATTAATATGAAAAGTCATATACCAGCATGTGAGCAAGACAGAGACGTGAATAAAAAAATAAATGCAAGAGGTGGCGGAGGAGGACGTAAACTATACGACCCTGATGTTAAAATGTGTAGGCTGAATAGACGACTTCATTCTTTTCCTTTTACGTATCTCGCCCTCATATATATATATATATATTGTATGTGAGAAAAAAATAACCAACTGGCTCTATTCTCCTCATCAACACTCACACACACTAAATGGTATCAAACCTTGCGTGCACAAATACATAGTAAATAAAATAGACAAGTCGCCTAGCCTACTATGCAATATCCCTCATAAATATGTTGTTAATTTGCTTAGTCACTTGTCCGTAATATTATATCAAGAGTTTCACACAATTTAAATTTATTTGTATATATTAATTTTAATTTTAATGATACACGTTTCATTATTTACATCAATCCATTATAAATTTATGGATTTTTTTTTACTCCAATATGGAGTTCTGTTACTGTGGATTATTTTAGGTAAATGTATACAGATAAAAATAACTTCTTGGCTCAAAAAAATTTTTTTCTCTCCCTAAGAATATTTTTTTTTAAATTAAATCCAAAAGTTACGCAAAGGTAAAGTTTAAGTCAAGATGACCGCAATTTACTTGAATAACTTTTAAAGGAGTGAATTTAGCAAAAATTGTTAAGAGGCTTTTTTTGTAGAGCATTTAATTTCCTTTAAAAATTATCATTGCCTTTTTTTTTTTGATACTGATTTTGTACATTAATTACGAAATTCAAAAATTTTAAAATAAAATTGTAAAATCATACCGATGTTCAAAGCATGATTGCAAGGAAACGGTTTATCTGAGATAAAATTTAAATCAGACCTTTTTTGTAGAGCATTCAATTTCCTTAAAAAAATTTATTGAAGTCAATTTCATTTATCTCAGTGGTTTCGGAGTTATGGGACAAAAACCCGCTCAATAAAGAAAAATAAAAAATTTCTATGATAGACTATATTTTCTAATAGCCACTTTAGCTTGAAATTGACAGTAATTTGATGTTGAAATTATCTGAAATTTGCTGCTCGAATTTGACAGCAAACTTTACAATTTTTTAAATCAAATTAACCATAAATTGGAGTAAAAATTTGCCTGAAAATTGACAACTTTTTTCTACTCAACTTTTAAAATGAATTTGCATTATAATTCTTTTAGTAAATTTACATCAAATCGTATAGAAATTGTCATCAAAAACGAAAAAGTCCAAAGTTGACAAACATTTGAGGAAAAATTCAAGGAAACTTTTGTAAAATAATTTTTTTTGTCACAGTCTAATATATAAATATATATAAAGTTATGCACGTGGATATTACATCTGGACTCCCAAGAAGCGCGGCAAGGTTCGACCTTGAGCGACCTCGTTAACCTGCAAGAGGAAGCACGATTGGTTTCACGCATGCTGTTATTCCAAGGCCCTTAGTTTACTGTCTTGGCTTTGGCTTTGGCTTACACACACTTTCCAATATATTATTATTATTATTATAATTATTACCATATATCTTTTTCCTATTTCTCTCCTTTTCTCTTTCACATTTACTCCCGTATAGTTAATTCTCCATTCTTTCATGTTATGTTATGTTATGTTATACTATATCCCTTCTTGTTACCGCGACCACATCATAATCCAAGTTATTCCCACTACTAAATTGTCTACCTGCTGCCTATTGCCAGACTACGGTGATATATTGCGCAAGTTATCGTTTTTGTAATAAAAAAAGCTAACCATAACAAACTTGTGATAATAATTTATTTAATTTCCTAAAATATATAGATTTTATTTTATAAATAATCGATGGATCGCTAGTGGTTACTAATAAAAAAGTGAATTAACACACGCACGTTATTACAATAATGTCGAATTATGAAATTTTAAAATAAATAATAAATAGGACAAGTTGAGGTCGTTTAGTTGGTGTACACAACTGCGTTGTCGTTGTCGCGCCATCAAGAATCAAGAAATTACAAGGAGGCGAAGTGTGAAGAGTTTTTAAAAAAAAAAAAATATATATATATATGTAATTTAATAAAAGAAAAAAGAATATCAGTGTTTGTTTGAAGGGGAATTCACTCGGGTTTTTGTCACGTCATAAACTGATAACTAAAATCATTTATTCCGAGTTATATACTTTTTTATTTTTAACTCAAAGGATTAGTGCCGGCAATTATGTTTAAAAAAAAAAAAAGAAAAAATTACATTACAATTGTCTTATAAAATTTAAACTACACAAGTATATAAATTCTATATTTACTTTTACAACGAGTTTTATTTTATCGTGGATAAAAATAAATTATTTTATTAAATTAAATGGATTAAAAAATTTTTTAAATGAATATTAAAATAAATGTCACTGGCCATTTAAATTATACTGACATTCATGATTTATAACGCGTTATAATTTCTTTTTAATTACAGCCAATATATATATATATATATTTTAATAACGACAAAAACTATTTTAATATTTTATTTTATTTAAAAAAGTAAATAACAATTTTTAATCTATGATGACTTCATCATCGATAACGTCATTACTCATGGCCTCCCCAACGCGTTTTTTTTATTTTTCTCTATATATATATATATATATACTTCCATACAATACATACATTCAATACAGAAACTTGTTGCGACTGTACTGAATATATATATTTTGTATGAACCCTCTTGTATGAGCATGGGTGCTCCTTAACACACATATTTATATATATACATAGTCTTATAAAATTTCTGTCTATATATAAAGACACTTGAGTAAAGTGACTACAAGCAAGAGAGCAAAGTATAAGTACAAGTAATGTAATGTAAGGCGAGATCTGTGTTGACTGTGATATAATATACTTACTATTATACGACACTGTAAAAAAAGAAGACTCATATTATATATATATATATACATATATATAATATGTATATATACATATATATACCATAGTCTCGCAGGCGTCGTCACATAAAACTCCGATCCTATCTACTAGTAAAAGAATTATATATAGATATATATGTATATATATGTATATATATATATATATATATATATATATTTGAAAAAGAGAAAAAATAATGAGATAAAGATAGAAATAAGAGTGTAAAGTGGCGACGCGACACGAGACTCGGACAATCTCACGGCCACGCATTGCGTAATCGGCATTGCCGCGACCAAGTCATGTCGGGATATAAAATGAATACGACAAAGCGCAGTGAATAACACCGCTAACATTTATATATATATATATATATATATATATATATATATATATATATATATATATATATATATATATATATATATATATATATATATATATATATATATATATATATATATATATATATATATATATATATATATATATATATATATATATATATATATATATATATATATATATATATATATATATATATATATATATATATATATATATATGTGTGTGTGTGTGTGTATATAAAAAAAATATAGGATTAAATTAATAAGAAAGATAAAGATAAAGATATAAAATAAAAAAGGCTATTTAAAATTCCCTCTCTTTTTAAAGATCTGGTGGCGCGAGCACCGTTGCTTCCTTTAATATCACGTTTTCATACTCATATTATTTAAGATAGTTGTGATACCTTATACTTAGTAGCTCCTGCGCTTCGCGCCATATATAATACCGACACGAGGGCAAAAAATATAATGTATTTTTTAGAAAAACTCTTTAAATTCTTACTACATCATCACCTTTATGCTTAAAACTCTGCATACATATATGCATACATAAATATGTAGACAGCACAAGAACCAGCAGAACCACCACCACGACTAATACTATTATAATAAACCTTTTTCTTATTTTACGCGTATATACAACGCGCCATGATGATACTACTCGTTTGCCAAGCGAACAAATAAATATTACGTAATAGACCAGTTCAGGACATTGTGAAAGAGCTCGAGTGGAGGAAATATAAGATACTGGAAGAATACACTAAAAAAATATATATTTTAACATTTTAAATTACTATTTACTCCGCTATACTTTAATTAATTTTTCATTATTTTTTAATTATTAATTAATCAATACCCTCGTAAAAAATCACTTACTATTTTTCGATAATTTAAGATAACAATTACTGTATTGAGTGACGTTTAAAATTACTCATATTGAAAATTATTACTGTCTACTAAAATATATATAATGAGGGAAATTTAACAGTAATTAACAGTACATTTAAATATATTTATTTTTTTCTTTTTAGTTTTAAACCGTACGTACGAAGGTTGTAAATGAGGGTTGCTTCATCGAGTATGACTAAATTTCTATTCGTCAGCAATCGCGGTCGAGGTTTTAAAAAAAAAAAATGAGGAAAAAAAAGGTACGATATAAAAGTCAAAGTCGATTTTCCATCTACGTGGTTGTGTTACAAAGTGATTCAGTGAAAGGTTTACGGATAGTCGGAGTAAAGGGTCTAGATGGTTAAATATAAAAGGGATCTTTGACTCGAGAGAATAATAAAAACGACAGAGGGGGAATACAAGCGAACTAGTGTGATAGAGGCATACCATCAGCAACAGCAACAGCAACTTACTCCTGGCACTCGAGAGCGGCCTCGGATATCTATGCGCCCCTCTTAACACCACTCCCTCAACGACAAACTGGGGGAGTGCCAGGATGTGCTTGGAACGATCAGCTTCGTGTCACACACGTCAGAACTTATATATACATATATTTATATATATATACACATCGTTTCTCTCCTACGTATTAATATTTCTCGCAACGATAAACAGTGAATACATCTCGTACAATCTGTTGTTAATGTACATTCATATATAGATATATAATATATATATTCGTGTTAAGTCTGATTACACAGGATCTATTAAATATATTTACAGAATTATCTGATACTAAAGTCGAGGTCTTATAATTTTTTAATTTTTAAAAAATGATAAATTATAAAAAAAAAAATATTTTGAAAAATTGCACCTGTAGTTTTTTAAATTTTCTACATGTGCATATTTTTAGTTTATTTTTTTTTTGTAATTGATTTGGTGAAAAAAAAAACCCGAAAATTGTTACATAATTAAAGATTCTGAAGTTAGGAGACAACTAAAAATTTTTGAATTTTTCTTTCTACCCATTAATTAAAAAAAAACAAAAAAATGGACATGTAGACAATTAAAAAAACTATAAGTACAATTTTTAAAAATTAAAAAAAATTATTAGACCTCGGTTAAATGGAGTATCATTGATAATTATCCACATGTACACCCACCCATCCATGGGTACATAATTTTTTTCTAACTTTTTGTTATCCGTTAGTGTGATATGTACATCAATGCTGAAGAACATATAGCATAACATACATATAGCAAGTAAACTTAACGGAGGATTAATGTTGAAGAGTGGTATGCATGGCGGGGATAACGCGACGTGTTGACCAAGTGCGGTAAGAGGGGAATGAGTAGTAGTCGCGGTATCTGAGTGTGTGCACGCTGCGTGTGTCCTACATTTTAGAACCTTCGTTTAGAATGCGTGCATTCCCGCAACAAACATACAACGACCCGCCACCACCATCATCATCATCATCATCACCACCAACACCGCCGACACCACTATTATTTTTATCGCCTTTTATGAAGACACAAATATGTGTGTCAGCGACTTTTGTCCATATCCATTGTCACGTCGTCATCTATTTCTTTAGGGTATATTTAATGACTATATAAAAAAAAAAAAAAACATTTCAAGTGTCACTTTACACTTGAAACGTTGCTCAATAATGTTGATAATTGATCAAGAGAAATATTTATTTAAATATATATGAAATAAAAAAATATTTAAACGGGTTGTATCTCAGCCCCTTGTTCTATCCCTATCCCATCCCTGTCCTTGGGTTTCGCGACTTTGTTACCTCTTAACGAATAATAAAAGGATAAAAAAAATAAAAATAGTATAGAGGGAGATGAGAAAAGAGAGATGTCGAAAGTGAGTAAAAGAGAGGCCAGAGGAACAACTCACGCACGGAACTTGTACGCCCATTGGCCGGCAACCCCTCTGCTTCTCGAGCTCTCCCCATCACAGTTATGCCTTTCTCCCCTTACCCTCCGTCAAGTTCTCAAGCCGGCTCAGCTACCACCCTTCCTCCTTACTCAAGCCATTTTTGCCTCCCCTCATACGACGTCGTCGTCGTGGCCGTCGTCGTCACGGATAGGACCCAACCTCGCCATCTCTACCGTCCATTGGCGTCCACCCGCATTTTTTAACTGGACTTTAGACTTTTTTAAACGTCTCGCCCTCTCGATACTCACTTCCAAGCTATTGTATGTACATATATACATATGTATATGTCTATAAATAAATATTAAAATACATCTACTCCTAATCATTTTAATTTATTCACAAAAAGTACCCAATGTATGGCCGTCATACCTATTTATATTGTACTGGAAAATAAAAAAAATTCCATTATTTTTTTCCAGTTGGTTTTTTGCTTTAAATTTTTTTTTTAATTCAGTATTTTTCCCTCTGTTCCTCTTGTTATGCATGAAACACGCAATCGCCAACGCGATCCTCATGCAAAATTCAGTTCACCCTCTTCTCCCGCACTCATACTCACACAACCTCTACTTCCCCATATACAATACCATATATATCAACATATACATATATATACGCGTCCCTCGATTATTGCCCTCGACCTCGACCCCGTCACAGTGGCGTAACATCTTATTTTTTCCCTCTTGTATAAACCAATACCGATACCGATTTACTTAAAAACTTATTACTATAAATTGATACTAATGAGGAAAAAATGTTTTAATTTTTTTTTTTTTTTTAAATTATTATCGTGATGATAAAACTACTCCCTAATGAGAATTATCATTGTCGTTATTATCTCTATACAACTTTCATTTTTACTACTTACTCATACATACAAATACTAAATACAAATATGTAAAACTCTAGTGTAATTACCTGACTATGGTATTACAAGGGGAAAAAAATTCCACTAACTGTCAACACTATCAAGAAGACATTATATTAAGGCTCGGTGTCTTGGGAAAAAAGTTTGTTAAAAAAAAATAATGAAATTTAAAATAATTTAAACTCCTGTTCTAATCCTAGTTTCCTGTTCATCGTATTTAAACACAACGTTTATGCGGTTTCCTCGAAAAGAATAGCCGTGGTAAGTGTAACTGGGGCGCGAAGCCTGGCACACTATTATACAAGAACGGATTATCCATTACACGCATTCCTTCATTTCTCTATGTACTTTTTTTTATTTAATATTTATGTTAAACTGTACTAGTAAATTTATACCGAGTAATTTACAACCCCATTAAATTTATACCAGAGTAATTTTAAAATAAATTAAAGAATTACTAAAAAGGACTTGCGGCTAATTTATAAAAGTTATATATATTTATCAACATTTTAATATATTTATATATACAGTAAAAAACGGATTTCTTGGCGCGAAAAAATTTTACTTACTCCAAATAAATTTTTTCATTAGAAATTAAAAGTGAAAATTTTCTCAGAACATAAAGAAATTTTTTGCGTCAAGAAAATATTTTTTCTACATATTTTTCTGCAGAAGAAAAATTATCTTGATTCAAGAAAATATTTTTTCAATTTATAATGAAAAATAAATTCTTAGGACAAGTAAAAATTTTTTGCACCAAGAAATTTTTTTTTTCTGTATATGTATAAATATATTTTTTTTGTTTTGTTGTTGCAGTAAAAATCAAAAACAACAGAGTTTATTTAAATAATAATATAAGTAACACGGCGGTATTAAAAGAGTACAGAATGATTCATAATGTTAGTCAAGGGGTTATGATAGCATCCACTCTTGTGAAATTCACAACGCCTTCTATTCCCCTCTAACCCCTTCCGCTTGTCGAGGACATTATTGCGCACTTTGTAGTCACGTTGTTCAATTCGACGAACTCGACCCTTTCGTTCATTCCTTACTTCTCTTCTCAGTAGAAAAGGAAAAAAAATTTTAAATATAAAGGGAAGGATGGAAAGAAGAAAAAAAGGAAAAAAAGTTGACCTGAAGAGGCTACCAGCTCACATTTCGTTTAGGATTCCGATGAATCAGAAGTCAACTCTTTTAACAAACGACATATAATATAAATATATGTACATATATATTTATTTGAAAATTTTCCGTGAATTTACTATGGGTAACAAAGCGATAAATTATTACATTCAAATAAATACCGCTGTAAAAATCTGTGTAATGTTAAATATTTCCTGAATGTATTAATATACAATTGATAACTTATCAATTATATGCTTAATTTATATAAATTACAAGTGATATATTTATATGAAAAAAAAAAAAAAAAAAAAAAAAACCGACTCAGTTTGTCGTCAACTTCTAAGAAGAAATTTGAAAAACCGTCAACTTAAGAAACTAGAGTCCTTTGTATTTGTACAGAATTACAAAAAAAAAAAAAAAAAAAAACTGTACTTAACAGTAAGAAGTAAAGTCAGTACAGAGGAGGGGAAGGAAAGAGGACTCGACTCGTTTCCTTCGTACAACTAAACCGTTACTCGATACTTTCTTGCACTCCGAAGCATTCCTCAACAATTTTCATTACTAATTAAATTTAAATTTAAAAAAAAATTTCAAATTAAAAAAATACCTGACGCTATAAGAAAAAAAAAGTTAATTTTCAGATTATTTCCTCCCTAAAAGACTAATTTCCTCGTGTCCAGCATGGCGTGAAGGCGAACGAACCAGGTGATGGGGAAAAACCCGGTAAGATTGAGTAAAAAGACGGGAAATGTACAAGCGCCAGTATATTATTATTATTATTAAGAATAAGAATTAAAAGTGAGTAGTAGGCAGGTGTATTCCCGGAAACCTTTTTTGAATTTATCGGGTAGAGAATTTAACTTGTCGCGAAGGGCGCAGGTAGATGACGAGGTAAAAAAGACAAGTGTATAAAGAAATAATATAATAAATATGATACTGAAATCCGACATCTAATATTTTAATTTTTTTAAAATCGATAAAAATTAAAAATTGCACCTGTAGTTTTTTAAATTTTCTGCACGTGCATTTTTTCAGTTTTTCAATTTTTTAAAATTAAACCATCAAAAAAAAAAAAATTCGAAAATTATTAATAGTCTGCTAACTTCAGGGTAATAAGTTATATATAAAAAAAATAAAATTAACCTGTAGTAGAAGTAAATCCTTAACAATGATTTTGAACCACTTGATTTAAACTATCAAAATTATATTACCAACACTACTTAAAATATTTAATGGCAATCAAAACGAGCAACAAATAGCACAGGATAGAAAAACTAAATAATTTTAATTTTTGAATGAACCACCGCCCCCGACAAACACAAAACGACTGCGTGTGATCAGTACGTGGGTATTTTAGTAACCAGACTCGAGTCAAAGAAAATTTTTCAGCCCCCTCTCTTACTTATTTTACCCCAACGCCCTTCTAATCTATCCAACCATGCCCATAAGTTCCCATACCATCATAAAGTTTATGACCACGAGTTTAGTGAATGTACACGACTCGAACAATCCCTTTCCCTTCATTTAATTTATATTTCACACGCGGTCTTTCCTACTGAGTACAATCAACCCCTTAAGGGCACTCTGATAAAATCGTCACGGTTATTTAAATCCGCCCGCAGGAAGCGCATGTAAATGTTGTTTAAAGCTCACCATCTACTTTTTAAATTACATACATATATTCCAATAGAATATAATATATAATTCAACTACTGACGATGATTTAGTAATACAGTAGTACAGTAATATGAGTAATAAAAAGTACACAGAAAAAAATAAGTATCAAGTACAGAATAAAAACGTGGGGACGTGGATTCGCTCGGATGCTCCGTACGCACTTGTCGCCTGGTTTTTTTTTATTTTATTCTTTACTATCCCTCTTTATGTCACACGCATTAATTCTTAATGCTCTGGGGGGCGTGGAAGCGAATTTATATTTCGTAATTGTGGGAGTGGGTGCGTGGGTAAAGTGAGATTAGGATACGCTTGAGTGGCGAGCGATAGACAACATCGAGTATTATCATATCTAGAGACGAGTTAAATTGTAAAGGACACCCAGTAGAAGGGGAATCGTATCATAGACCACGGCGATGATAATGCTGGTGGTGGTGGCGTGGACTTTGTAAGTGAGTTGTAACAAAAAATAAAATATTGCTGTCGAATTATCACCCAGTATCGGTAATTGTCGTTTGTGACATTGAAGAATGTAAAAAAAAAATTTATTACTTTTAGTACTGTCGTCTGTTACGGTAACGTCACACACGTGTACTTGGTAAGATTGGCTTGGAAAATTTTTATAAACCGTTATGATTCTTGTCTTGTCTCTCGGAAAGTAGGTTGATTCACTCCAATCCAGAGTTGCACGCGCGCCCTCCAAGTTAAGCGACAACCAACGGTTTTCACTCTACACTTTTATAATATTTTGTATATATATGTACATACTAAAATACGTCATTGTCGACGATAATAAAATCCTGTTCCCGCGATAAGGAAATTAAAAATAATCAATAGTCAATATAACAGACCAATTACTGCTGATACTGCCGCGTATTTCAAATAATTCATTAA
Source organism: Microplitis demolitor (assembly GCF_026212275.2). Classification (NCBI taxonomy): domain Eukaryota; kingdom Metazoa; phylum Arthropoda; class Insecta; order Hymenoptera; family Braconidae; genus Microplitis; species Microplitis demolitor. Next base: position 3,356,539 of record NC_068551.1, on the reverse strand, counting down.
AAATAATTTAAAATTCACGAGGGTTAAAAAAATAATATAATGTTTAAAATAAATATATAAATAATAATAATAAATAATAAGATTGCGGTGATAACCAACTCACCTGTTGTGTATCACAAACTCAATAAAAAATATAAGACGCACAGTTACACTACTCGGCAACGTATGTATAAACATACACTGGCACAAATAGTATGTAGAAATATATACACATACAGGTGGACATATATATACGATATATACACGCCCGATGTACACAAAAAAAAAAAGTAATAAGTGATTGTATTAATTTAAAAATAAGAACAAACGGACGAAGAAATAATTTATGAAAAATGGTGTCTTTGCACACAGCAAGCACGCACCCGCGTGCTACGGGGGAAAAAGTCAAACTGAAGGGGAGCAAGGAGTTAGTCGCTGCGGTGAATGGATACTTGGGGGAAAAGGAGGGGTTGCGTTGCGAGGGATCCAAGGGAGGGAGAGACGTCTGGAGGGAGGATGGACGGCGAACGGACTGACTTGTCGAGTAGTGCTTAGCTCAGCGCCTCGGCATGGCTCAGCACACCCCGGGTCTTGGGGCGTAGTATCGGCGCCTATGGCTACAACACCAACACTACTTATATCATACATATACATATATATGAACATATCACATACGTACTACATGCACGTGTGTAAGTGAGGGCAGACGTGGAGGGAGAAGAAAGAGGAGAGATATTTACGCAACCCTCTCGGCTAAAAATCCCCACGTACAAGGACCGACAGCAGACGATAACTCGTACATTTTAAATTTAAACTTTAATTCTTTAGTTTAAATTTTATCTACTCCATTATGTTCTTTTTTCAAACTGATAAGAGATTATTATTTATAACCCTTTCTAGGAGGTGTATTTAGAGGGTTTCGTCTACATAACACGTGTAGAAATATATATATAATATATGTATGTATGTATGTGGAGATATACGAGATATAGATAGACGAGCGGAGAAAAATTCCATGTGGGGCACTATGTGTACAAAGTTAAAATAAATATAAAGTATAGTGTAGAATAGAAAATGTAGGGAAACCGCCCGCTAGAGAGGAACAAAACGCGGAAACACACATGAAGAGTCAGGCTAGGAGGCACCCGCGTGATTATTTTCAACCAAACGCTGCTGCTACTGCCAATGGGTGTGTATGCGTATACGTATGTCCATATGTGTGTACATGTCTATAAATATATGTATATAAAACTCACATGTGTGATACGTAGGCACATGCGTGCGCTCAACACCCACGGACATTTTTTCTCTCTTATTCTCTCGTACCCGCGCGTCCGTATCGCGCTTTCCTATTCCTTCACGCCCTCGTTCCTTGCGCCCCTTTTCTATATTATCAGTCAAACGTTTATCTCTTTTCAACTCAATGTTTCGCCGATTTGTCCGTCTCTTTTTAATATTATTCGCCCATTGTGAAGCACTCTGTCCGCTGTTGTCGTAGTCATCGTCGTCGTCGACGGGTAATATCGATTCCGCGTAGTGCAGAGCGGGGTAACCGAGCCCGATGGCAACGACCCTATACGGCCCGCACCGTGACACCGATGTCCGGAGAACGAGCGCACGAGAAATCCTACCAGCTATACTCCAATCCAACCCGTCTAGTGATAAATAAAAATATAATTAATAGTCAAATCAATTGATAAAAATAATAACTCATATTTTTTATCCTCTTGTTTAAGTTTACGGATAATTTAATTCAAAATTTTGAATTAATAAACAAGCCTTTAATTTTTTAAATGAAACTTACGGGGTGTACTTTTTACATCTGCCAGGATTTACCCAACTTTCCAGCCGAAAAATTCTAAAAAAATTATCTTGAAATAAATATCACGTTAGTAATTATTTATACCCTTAAAAAAAATTTTTTCATTGGGTTGTAAAGTATATTGACGATATGGGGTGTACACATATGCACTTACACACGAAAATTCATCACTAGCACACATCAGCACTACCACCAAAACGCACTACCACCTTCCCTTCTCCTCATCATCAACATCATCATCATCATCATCCTCCTCCTCGTCTCTCTCCTCTACCGCGACTTCCTCTTGGTCGACGTCGTACTGTTGCTGCTGGTTTAACGTCGCGGCGAACTGCTTGTGCTCCACCCCATTATATCCTTCTACATATATCTCAACATATCACCGTTTTTATTTATTCATTTAATCCCGAAATACCCCAATACCTGACGGTCATCAATAACGACAGTAATATTAATATCAACAATATAAAAAAAAAATAATAATAAATAATGAATAATAACAGGAGGAACAACAACAAATACAACAACAAACAAATTTGATCACGTAATTAAATCACATAATTTAATTTTTTTTTGTTATCACTGATGACACTTACCTTGGCATGTTATATCCAGGGCGCGTTGATGAACCCACACAGTGCAGTGGGGTTGGTGCCCACAAAGCCTTACACCCAACGAGGACGTACTTTGTTGGCCAGTGTACAGAGCGCTAGGACGCCATGTCAGCAAGTCGAGGCAGACTTCGGGGCAGACTCGGGCTACCTCGGCTGTGAGGAATTCGTGGTGCGCCACCACTCGGCATAGACGGAATCTCGCCTACGCCCGTGCTGCTCAACAGAGTTGCCGTTCCGTTCAGCGGCACGTTCACCGCTTACACGGTGAGACTACACCCGCCCGTTCGCGCGCCCTCGTTCAACCAAACCACCGTGCCGCGGTGCCGCTTCGCGAACACGTGAGTTAAACAGAGATAAATATATATAAGAGATATATGTATGCGGGTGAGTGAGGCAAAGAGAGAGATGAGGATTTAAAATACCGCCCCCTGAACTCTTTAGTTTCTTCTTGCTCCCTCGTTCACTCTTTATCATTTATTTTCCAACTCTCTTTATCAGTCTCTCCCTCGGTCTCTCCCTTCCTCACTTCCTCACTCCCTCACTTGCTGGCTGTACTGTTCTGCTCTGGCTATGCTCAGATCAGCTCAGCTCTAGTGTGTCTGTATATTTTTTACTTTACGAGTATATATATGTATATATGTATATATATAAAGAGGAGAGAGGAGCAGCCCCTCACATACAGATACATTCACACCCCGTTTTGAAGCCACCTCTCACTCTTTCACTTGTACAAAGAGTACCAAAGAGTATCGTTGCTGCTTATAAGATACGTGTATGAGTTTCACTCGCATTTAACTCTGTACTGTCTCGAGGCTCGACTCGTTTTAGTTGCCCCTGATGCGTGATAGTCTACTCTCTACAGGGACGTGCAACCAAGCCTTGGGTCTTTTTTTCTCCTTGGACTCTGTCGCAATCACGAATCATCTTACCAGAGGAATATACATTTTCTATTCTATCCTAGTACATAAATATAAATATATCTACAAATATATCTATCTAGTTATTTAAAACTCAATATTACTGATGCTGATACGATATATTTTTTCACCCTCCTGAGATGGGATTCAAAAACCTCTTCTCCAAACCGTAGGGAAAATTTATTTTTAAAAAATTTAGTTTTTCATTGTACATGTGGGTACTAGGTAACAATTATCGTATTTCTTATATATATATATATATATATATATATATATATATATATATATATATATATATATATATATATATATATATATATATTCTTTCTCGCGACATGGCTTTCTCTCCCTACACAACACATCCTATCTATAATAAGTTAACTTTTTAATTTCTTACTCTACTGCTGGTACACGTGACATATTTTTTTTTCTCAGTCTTTTTTTACTCCCCTATAATATATTTCTATACTCGTCCCCTACAGCTTAGAATTTTTACAGGGTAAATATTTTTTTCACTCACAGTAAATATAAATATAATCCTGCTGTTAGCAATCAACAATTTTCAGATTTTATTTTTTAACAAATTAATTAAAAAAATAAAAATAAACTAAAAATATGCACATGTAGAAAATTTAAAAAAGTATAGGTACAATTTTTTAAATATTTTTTTTTTTCATAATTTATTTTTTAAAAAAAAATCCAAAAATTATTAGACCTCAGCTAAATGGAGTATCATAAATGTAATTAGACATTTAAATATAAATATGAGTAAATAACTCAACGATAAATTATATAAGGGAAAAAGTATTTTTTTTATGAGTGTGAATGTAGCTGACATGCGACAATTTTTAAATTTCAAATAAATTAAAATATTGAAATTTAAAAAAATGCGCGTACTGATTTTTCAAATTATTTATTTACTCCGAAATTCAAAAATTGTCGCATGTCGGCTTCATTTACTGATTTTTTTTTCTGATTGATAAAGAAATAAATTTATCGCATCCCTTGGTTTTGATAATTAAAAAAAAAACTTCTAGAGAATAAGGAAAAAAAAAATGTAGAAAAGATAAGAATTATAGTGTGGCGGGAAGTGCGGCTACATATGTATAAGACCGCGTGGTTGCTAACGTGAATTACAGACGTGTTTTGCGCAGACGTGAATTTTTATCACTCCACTAGTTAACTTGCTTATATATATAATATATATACATATATATTCATAAATTAAAAACTCACCACAGTAATCCTTGATCCTGTCCTCAGCAATTGTTATAAAAATTTTAATTACTGTGAAATAATGAATACATGACACATAACATTTCACACCAACACTTTAGATGAGATGTTTTTTTATCCTCGTTGACACAATCCTCAGTATTAAAATAATTAAACCTGCGTTATCAACATGATCAAGTGTCTAACTTGTTATTAGATATTTCTTGACGTGTTTTTCCTCCCTGTTGTACACGTGACAAACAAGAGTACACTCCCCGATTCTTGTCCGCGATATATTTGCGCGCGTTGCAAATAAGACTAGACTGCCGCGGTTGCTGTTGCTGATGTTGCCGTCGCCGCCGCCACCTTGACACGTTTACCCCGACATGCGAGTCGCGGCGCTTCGGTCCCGCTGTGACAGTCCATTATTACTCAGCCACTTTCGTCTTTTGCGCCGCAAACTATCTATAACTTTATGTTAAATAAAAAATATATATATCTGTAAATAATTATATAATCTATTGTAATGTCATTTTTAATTATATCAGACCCAATAATTGAGCAAATTGTCATTCTCAAACTCCATAAATAGATATGGAGAATAAAGAAAAAAAAATTTTAAACTGAGCCGAGTTTTAAAAATTATGGCGCGTATAAAAATTTGAAAAAGCCCGCCAATAATTTTAATCAAAATGAGATTATGATTATGATGAGGTTGATTGTTATTTGAAGGAAGAGTACGGAGAATAAAGAAGGGATTTAATGACAATAACTTTTTATTTTTTTTAGTCAATTGATAAAAAGTTGTATGGCGTGGATGAAACTGGCTACATGACGACGGATAGACGAACAAGCTGGAGACAAAAAAAATGATGTTTTTTAAGGAAGGGGAAGCTGAGCGAGCGAATGAGAATAAATATAATGAAAGAGAGACAACGGGTTGAGTGCGAGAGGAAAAAAACGGGAGTAACAGCAGCAGTATAAGCAAAGAGGAGGTGAGGAGGTACATAGGATAGTATATAGAGAGCAGGGCGAGGACGACGGTACGGGGCGAAGAATTGCGCGACCCCTCGAGGGGAGTAAACGGAACAGGCTGACGGAACGGAGTCGAGATCTGGTGTATGGCTCACGTCACGCTCATACTTTTACAAATACAGATACTCTTATAAATATATATGTATGTGTATAATGTATATAGACTGAGAGTGGAGAATAGCGAGAGTACAAGGGAGGTCGTACGTGGGGGGGCCAAGTGGGAAGTGCTGTGGTATCGGTGGCAGAATTATGTGTGTGTGTTGAGCGAGAGAGAGAGAGGGTGGGAGGGAGAGACGTGGGTCGGGTGGATGTGGGTCGGGGTAAAGGGGAGAGACCACGTCGAGCCGATGATTTGACTCCTCCGGCTTAGCTACGCGCCGCTTTAGAACTTTATGTTCTCTGATATTCAGTGTTGTGTGTTCTCTATCCTATGCCAGTGTCCTTGGGGCTTGGCTCTAGCAATACAAGACCAACCAACAACCAGAGCTAAGCGTTAGTTCCAGTATTATATATTATAAAGTTATATATGCTGATGCTGATACGCTACACACTACACACCAGTGCCAGAGGTACGGCTGTAAACTCTGATCAGGCTGCTGATGCTGATGCTGAGATGTATAAAATATATATGTATAAATGCTGAGTTTCAGCTCGTATCGCGTGCACGCGCCCACGGATCTCCAGTGCTGTATCACACTCATGCAGAACCGTGAGCTAGATTCCTCAGCCCATCCCTTCCTCTGGCTCCTCACTTTAAATCCACCCATTTACCCACGCTAGCTTACGTTAAGTCATCTTAACGCTTAATAAAGTTACATATCCTAGCTTGTTATTTTATTTAATCTTTACTTGGGTCACATCACATCCAGGCAACTACTTTACGCCAGTCCACTGTGTTATTATATTTGAAGTAGTAGTAGACGTCGCGGAATCGTTTAAGTAGTAAAGAGCAAGAAGTACTCTGGCAAGCGATTTCTCACATTTGACCACAAAATAGTCTGAAAATTCGTATCGTATAACTACTGAAATCCTTTAGTTTTTTTTTTAACTGATAAATTTTATCTGTTGCAAGGATCTATAAAAAAAAAAAACGTTTTTACTACTGGTCATGTAATTGTATTAAAGTTATTTTGTAATTTTTATGCAAGTGGTCAGCTCTCGCATTACATAAAATGACTGAATCTGTGTCAGCTTTTTTTATGATTATATATAAATATATATATATAGACTTGTCCATTGCTATGCATTGTGACGGAGCAAAAAAGGGTAACGGAATTACTGGACAAATGAAAATATCCTAACGAGTGATAGATATAGTACCAGTAGATTAAATAATAAATAGAGTAGAGGGAATGTGAGAAGCAATGGCCGCTGTAAGCTTGTAACCAGGGTTGTCGTTGCTTACTATCGAATAAAAAAGAACACGTAGACGGTATAGTCTGTAGTTAGTAGTATGTAGTATGTAGGGTGGGTGAGAGAAACGAAAAGGACGTAGTACATAAGTTTTAGTCTGAGAAGTAGGATGACGATGACGAGGGGAGTAGGTGGAGGTGGTGCTGGCAGGGAAGGTGGGGAAAGCTGGAGACAGGGCAAGGGACCGTCAAGAAGTACTACACGTGTCGCGTTTCAGCGGGGTGTTGACCTCAAATAGCTTTTTCAACGTGACGTAACCCGTCTCCTCACGTAAAGGGTTGAGAAAGAACGCAGGCCAATGAGAACGTACATAAAGCCTTATGTCGGAGCCCTTGTTGCCTTCTTGACTTGTATAGTATCTTTCATCATCGTGTGTGCCTGTCCTCTTTTTTTTTTTTCTGTTTGTCTCCTCAGTCCTCGCGACGTTCTCTTCCTTAACTTAACTCACTCACTAATTTTTTTCTCGCTCTCTGACATCTACCATATAATACATACTCTTACACTTAACTTGACTCAGCTCAGCTCAGTTCATTTCATCTCAACTCTGGTTTGCTCTGTTCTCAGATACGACACTCCTTTAGAATCTCTACTCGGTGTTAGTATTTATGCCCGCGTCGGGATCGTCGGGATGAGGCTACCCGTTATGTACCAGTGCACAGCACAACGATCCTTTCATTCGACTCGAAACCCACTTGCGCGACCATGCCGATACACTCTTGTAAGCTTACGTATTATATCTGTATATAGACATACAATACACAGTAATTCTATACATGTGTTATTATATTGAGTACAAATATATGTAAGTTTAGTATACATACATATAAATGTGTACACAAGTTGACGATCCCCCGTTCATATTCATTGTTATGTACATATGTGTACGTATTTGTAGTGAATGTGTGTACACACGTGGTGTAGTAATAGGGATCTACTACTCAGTACTTGGAGCATCAGAGTTCTTCTTCGGTTCTACTCCTCACATCATCGTCATCTTGTGCCTCTATATAACTCTACTATTCTACTCGTATCTCGTATCTGGTATCTCGTATCTCGCGTCTCGCGTTTCTGTTGTCTTAACTTTTTCGTAGGTGGCGTACAAGTTCTTCCATCGAGTAACGGTTAGCCTACTCAGTGAAGCAATACAACAGACAAATAAAAATAGTGTAGAGAAAATATAGGATTAAAAAAGAACAAACTCATTCTTTACCTCCCTCTCGCTCTCTCACTTAATCTTTTTTATTATTTTATTTAATACTCTTTTGTTGTTATTATTTTTTTTTTTATCAACTTATTTTTTTTTTACTCACTGTTGTTTTCTTTTCATTCCTGATGGACCCTGTCTCGCACGAATGCTCTGGCTAACTTGATGAATCATTTCATTGAAACTTGTATAGATATACAGTGAGCCTGTAAAAAAAAAAAATGTCAAAAAAAATCCTTTATATAAAATATTATTATTTAAAACCAGGACACTTGACAAAATCTCAATTGTATTATTAATTGTGACCTTTTAATTTTAATTATTATCATCACAATATAAATTTATATTGTGTATTGTATTTATATAATTAATTTGATAATATAATGATGATAACAGGTCTGTTAATTTTAGAACTGTTATTAACGATTGCATGAAAATTAATTTTCCAATAAATTAAACGTTAATCAGCTGTAAACTGTCGCTTGAGGGGATGAGAAACAGGTTGTCAGCGCTAAAAATCGTAAAGAACCGAGAGGTAATAAGGATTTTATGGGCAATTTTTAAATTTAACTTTCATATTTACCTACTTCTTCAATATTGAAAGCTTTAGATTTTGTTTTATTACACTGTAAAAAAACGGAAGTAAATTCGGAGTGATTACGGATTTTAATTGAATTCGAATTTACTCCGTTTGAGTTTCGGAAAAAATCATTCCGCATACGGAGTAAATTTTGATTTTTTTTTTAGCGGAGTGATCTAGATTTTATTTAAATTTGAATTTACTCCAAGGGGATTAAATAAAATCTAAAGTCATCCCCTCCGGATTTACTTCGCGTTCACTCCGAAATTTTTTCACAGTATCTATCATTCATTATCGCTTATTATTATTATTTTTTTTTTTCATATGGAGAACAATTGAAAAATTACATGGCAAATGGCAATGGACTCGTGCGACTGCCACGCGTGTAATTTGCATATATATACATTTGCAGGCATGCTGTTCCTCGAATAATGTCATTGATGTCAACGCACAATGTGTGAAAAAAAAAATGAACCACGTGTTTTTAAATAATTTTATGATTTATGATAATAAAATTATTTAAATATAAATATGTTAAGAGATGTAAGTAAGCGTGAAAAGATTTTGTCACCGACTTATCTCGTGTTAGTATTACACATATATACATCTACTATATATTATATATATAATGAAGCCACTCTTCATAATGATTTGTGAATAAGGGTCGAGTGGTGTAATTTGATATCTCGAGATGTATATCGATAAGCGAGAAAATGTATTTATACTGTAATGTGGCTTATATATATATATGTGTTTATATATATGTATAAATAACAAATAAACGATATGTGAGTAAAAGTTATAAAATAAATATTTAAAAATAAATAAGAACGCATATAGATATAAAGAAAAATAAAAATGGTTAAAAAAGAGTTGGTACATACAAAGAAGAGAGATTTGGTGGTAGGATAAAAAGAGCCCATGGTCGTATATGACCGGCGGCTGTAGTGCCGCGTATAACGGCGTGCATACCATACTTGAACGTTAGGAAGGGGGTTGGCTCTCTTGTGAGGGACATTGCTCCCTGGCTCTCTCGCGTTCATCGTGGGGCAAAGCGCCGTGTCGACGTGCCACGTACTCCGGAACATATTTTCCGGCATGCAATTTTCTTGAGCTATATATCCACCTCAAATGTGTATAATAATAATACAATAGCAATAGAACAATAACTCTGTATAAAGACAAACGAAAAAGAAAAAAAAGAAAGAAAAACATTATTTTTCATCCATTAAGACAACATATCATTCCCAACAGCTTAATAAATCGCCGCACAATTTTCCAGATGACCCACTAAAATAGAGACATTTCAACAGGTGGCTTTTACACGCTTATTAAAAAAAAAAATAAATAAATAAATAAATAAATCCATCCCCGAAATCGGGGATTTTTTTTTAAATTTTCCGACTGTATTTCAAGTCTCTCCCTCATTTTCCTCGACTTGTTTTTTGTTGTTGACTTGGATATTATTTTTTTTCTGCAGAGTGGTCGGCGGGGCACAGAAGCAGCGAATGAGTTGTGCTTGGACGACATCTTCTCTTTCTCGTCGTTCCTTTTCATCCGTCTCTTCATCTCCTCGCGTCACGCGAGCTATTTACATCCCTCTACCTCCGTACCTCTTGTCGTCAACAGAAAAGCCTATGGGTATATAGTCTACTTTAAAATCCTAACCTAACCTCTATTGGACAGACATATATATATATATATATATATATATATATATATATATATATATATATATACATATACCAACCCTCATACACAGACAACACTTGAACACATCCCTCTGGTAAAGTATAAGTAGAAGACCCCTAGAAAGGGCTGTCGGCTTAGCGATAGACTTTTCTCTTATACTTTGCTCACTCTATAGAATACATACAGTAGTTTGGATCAAAGTGTACGTAATCACTTACACTTGGATATATTTATCCATATACATGTATGAATTTATATAGAGATCCTCGTCGGGTGTTTGTTGTGTGTGCGTACGCGACGTTTTCCATTACCGCGACATAGCGCACCACCGCGTCGACGCATCCCTCTCCTCGTGAGGGGTCGTTGATCCCCCAAGGACAATGACCTTGCGTCTGCGGCACAGCCAACCGTTCGAACGGTTCTGGGTTCCCGGATTCCACCATTACCAATTGCCTTCTCTTTTCCTCTGGCACCTCTATCTTTCCCTTTCTCGCACTTCTTACCGCTGCTTTCTTTTTTTTTTATTATTATTTTATTTTATTGTTTTTTTTTTTTATTTTTTTTTTAATGATTCTAAACAACTTGAAACTATCTCACCGCCTCACTGACTATTTTTTATTTTCAGTCTGACGAGTTGTTTTATCTCTCACTGAAATTAAAAAAAAAAAATATCATAAAGAAACAATTGTTGAAATTTTTTAGTTTGAATAAATGTTGAGTACTTATTTGTAGAGCTGTAATATCCCAGTGTGTTTTATATAAATTATTTTAAGTATGTAAAGTAAAAACTATCAATGTATTCCTACATTGTGGTACACTATTGATTATTTTATCTTCTACTACTTATACCTTTACTTCTAACGGGGACACTTTTCCCTATCCTATAGTCCTATTGAGAGAAAGATACTCTGTTTCCTTTCATCACCATTTAAATATATACTCGTCTTTTTTTACCCGTAAGACGTTTTTTTTTTACTTCGCTTTCTATACTTGTATACATTTATATACAAGGGATTATACACGACTAGAGAACCTGCGACCGATTCATCTTTCCATTGTGCATTGCACCTGTTTTAAGTGTTACTCACTTTTTGACATCCTGTCATTTTTTACCCTCGACAAAAGCCAAAAGTCATTAAATCTCAAAATCCACCCACTAAAGTATACTATACATTGCATTACATACATTTTTAATTTTTATTCTCAACCAAATAAAATATAAATTTTTATATCATGTTCATACCTTCAAATAAAAATAAATATATATACATAAATATATATATATATCATAAAAATAAATAATTTATGTTTGCTTTCTCTTTTTTTAATTTAAAAAAAATATACTAACCATATAAACCTATTTAAATATATATAATAATAATCATAACTCAAGACATATATAGACACGTGTATTTTGGAGGGTATGTAAATTTAATATATGCATGGCACATATATGTTTCTGGTTTCATAATAGAGTACACAGTGCATCAAGGCTATTATACTAGAATTTAACCCACGTGGATATGTACCTTAATAATAATATTAATAAAATTCATACATATACATTAGGGTTTGTCAAAATAAAAATTCTATTAAATCAGCTATGAAATTCGAGTTTTAGAGGCAGCTCATCGCGATTTTTAATTTCCCATTTAAATAACATGGAAAAAAAAATTTTTTAGCTTGGAATTTTATACCTCGGCAATAGCTCATTACAGATAAGCTCAGGATATTAATTTGTAGGAAATTTAACGCTCTACAAAAAAAGTCTATTATCATTTTTTGATAAACCTATCTGTTCAAAAGTTATTAGAGCTCGAAGTCAAATTTATAGTAAATTTCGAGATCTTTTTACTTTTCCAATGAAACTACTAGACTTATCACAAAATGTCATAGAATCTTTTTTGTAGACAATTTTATTCTCTACAAATTATTTCTGATAAATTTTTTTGAAATTTCGCATAATTTTCCAGTTATTTCCATTTTAATATCAAGCTCTTAAGAAAATAGTTTTTTGATCGATTTCAAGAGCTTGATATTAAAATGTAAATAACTAGAAAATTATGCGGAATTCGAAAAAATTTTATCGGAGATTATTTGTAGAGAATAAAATTGTCTACAAAAAATATCTTATGACATTTTGTGATAAGTCTAATAGTTTCGCCGGAAAAAGAAGGAAATCTCGAAATTTACTATAACTGGACTTCAAATTCCAATAACTTTTGAACAGATGGATTTATCAAAAAATAAGAGACTTTTTTTTAGAGCGTTAAATTTCCTATAAAAACATATTCTAGGCTTATCTGTATATGAGCTATTGCCAAGGTAAAAAATTCCAAAAAATTTTTTTTCCATGTTATTTAAATGAAATTAAAAATTGCGATGAGCTGCCTTTAAAACTTGAATTTCAGAGCTGATCTGACAGAAGTTTTATTTTATCATATGCTGTCGATTTCTGGTGATGCCCAAAAAATGTTGCTTTTCGACACACCTTAATACATATAAACATATATAATTATTAAAGAAAAACTACATCGCGTTTGAATAAAGTATTCAAAGTTACGCGCATTCCTAGATGAAATATATATATAAGTAGTGATGTATGTAGATACGATGTATGGTCGCACACCCACGAAAACACAAGGCACGCACTAGTGAATCGTCTATTATATCCATCCACATACATTCAAACAAAAGTTTGTTATCGTCTACATCATACTTGACATCCTACATGCATACACATATCTATGAATAAATATAAGTATGTGTGTGTGTGTAAATGTACAACATGAATGACGCAATCGCATTTTTCAAGGGAAGAAATTACGTTGACCTACTAAATGAATTCCCTCTTAGTTGCTCCGTGCGTTCTACTCGTCTTTCATTTATACTAGTACGGCAACCTTTGCTGCTTGTTAATTTACTTAGTTATTATTAAAGCTCTCATATATAACGTATAATTTTCAGTGATATATTAATTATCAGCCCAAGTAATTAATAATAATAAAAACTTATTATCCAAGTATGAGCTGCAGGATATTCACATTAATTTTTTTTAACCCCTGTTTTTTTTAGTTACGTATAAATACACTTGTGCGAGTAAAAGTATAAATGTAAATGTAAATGTAAATGTATATTTCATTTGAATTACAAGTGCATGTGTGTAAAGAGTACGTGGAGCGCCGTCGTCACGGTGTGGTGACTTTTTACGCGTATGAATACACCCTTTGTTCGTGATTCCAGTCTAAATCTCTCACTTTTCATTCCGCTGTATAGGTTTTTATAAATGTGTAGTATAAGTATACATACATATATGTCTACTATAAATGTATATGTTCTTTTATAGTGTTTTAAGCTTACCCCATACTAAAAATGAATCTATGAGTACCGTAGGCGTACACTCAGGTATACAAAAGGTTGTAATACAGGTATGAGAGGCCATTTCGATTTCGACTGGATTTTCAAGGGTCCCTGGAGACTGGAGACTGGATACTAGTAGAGACAGTTTAACAGGTTCAAAAGCACCTGAGACGAAGCCAAGTTTTTTCCCTAAATAAATTTTATAGTATTATATTTTATAATCCCATTATATTTCTATATATACATATATATATATATATTTTATTTTAAATTTCAATATACGTACTCTGATGCAATAACACACTCATACACATGTGTACAGACTAACGGAGACAGCTCTGCCCATTAAAGAGGGTGTCACGTTTTATTTTTATTTTCTTTTTTTCCTCTTTCCTCTTTTCTCTTTTTTTTCCATATACATTTTTTATTATACATCGGAATATTTGACGTTGCGTGAGGTTGATTCTTTCTCGGCGGCTTCTTCTCTTCTCATACTACTAAAGAGAATTACCTCCCGCTGTGTAACTCAGCAACGAACAACCCACGGCAGCCGGGGGGGTTGCAACAGGTTGCTGCTGCATTGCTTCGATGCTTGTTATAGCTATATACGCATGTTATGTACACATATATATTGATGGCCCCCCAAATTATAACGATCGTCGCCCTGGAGGCCGGATCACGGGGACACGATTGCCCTTTACTGCTTACTGCCTCCGTACACTGATGCTTTTATGATTCCATTCCCATAACCGCGTTCATATACGGTCATGGTGTGACCGCTTTTTAGTCCCCTTATTTTTATATTTGTACGTCAATTCGTCATAAGTACATTTTAAAAACTGTCTACACAAATATAAATCTGATGACAATACATTAAATTAATATTATTAAATCAATGAGCCGATTGTTCATTCATATGTATACTACAATACATACCCTTGTTATTCATTTCCTCAGCCCTTATACTTTTATACTATGGGAAATATACAATATTTATACACATAGGGGAGACTGGGGCATGACGGCCCACTTAAGCTAATTTTCTTTGGTGGCTTTTGAGCACAGGGTAAAAGTTGTTTTAATTTTTCTCCTGATTTTTTACAGTGTATTTAAAATAAGCCTGTAAAAATATGACATAAAAAAAATTTTTGAGGCGGTCCGTCGTGCCCCAGTTTCCCCTATATTATGTCTATATTATCTTGAGACATGATGTGTATATAATGCATAGCATATTGTAAAATTTATTGATAAAAGAACAAGGGTAGTTAACATGCTTCTTTTTTTTTGTGAATTTTATCACCCCTATATATTAGATACAGGGGCGATGAACCATGTCTATATAGGGGTACGATCGATAATCCCGCATATGTTATTTGTTATAAGCCTCAATTATTTTTTAGTTAAATTTTTTCTAAGCTTTATTTTTAAAGCTAAAGTTAAAAGTTTGAGATCATTAAAAAAAATATACAAGACATAATTAATAGTAGGCTGAGTTTTAAGATTAAAATCTAAATACCTGATGCACGAGATAAAATATTTTTTGAGCTAGGATTTAAAGATGTGCTAGTTAAACGAAGTAGGCTTTTACTCATCACTGTGCATCAACCGTATACAGTCTTTTGTAAAAATATATATATATATATGTATATATATATAAAGTATCTGACGTAATGGTGGTGTGGGAGTGGCAACTCCTAGAGGGTCATCGGCCTTCACAACGTCACTATTGTTCTCCAACCCTGTAGTGTCCGTCAGAACTCGCAAAGCTCTACCTCGCTCACCATCGCCAGACTTAAATAAATTCTCACCCCAGCTAGTAACAACTAAATTTGTTTGTTTCATTTTCCCACAGGATTTTCCTTGATTGACTTATCTGGCCCTGTCATAAAAACTATAATCCCAAAATTTATTTTATATACAAGCTCGTTTAAAAAAAAAAATAATAATAACAACACAATATAAAAGATATGTTACCGTGTAATATAAAAGTCTGTAGCTTTTACTCTTCAAATATATTATTTGAGCAAGTTTTAAGCCTCGGGTTGTGTCGTATCATCTCTTATTGAACAAGTGCGAGGCTTGTCTCGTAACCGTTAAGCCGACTTCCGCTTATACCTACTTACCTACCTACTTTCATCCTCAAACATCTTCAGCAACGCCACATGTAATGCACTACCACGGCGATGAGAGCATACGGACATGATAACTAATTTTTCCCTCTTTGCAAAGAGTAAATTTACTCGGGGAATTTTATTCTCAATGTACTGAGCCGTCAGTTATCCATAAATCCTTTTGTAATATAAATATACATATTCATAAATATATATTTTTATTAATGACATCAATAACAATATTATGAAATTATTTTAATAATACATATGATACTTACATTATACATATAGATTACATCGAAGATATACCAGAGCAAATCACCCTGGAAGAAACATAAAATATAAGAGTACTAAAGAATAATATATAATATATGAAAAAAGTCGTCATCTAATCAATTTCAAGAGCCTGATCTTAAAATCAAGATAACTAGAAAATTATGCAGAATACGAAAAAACTTTATCTGAGATAATTTGTAGGAAATAAAATTGTCTACAAAAAAGATTTCATGACACTTTGTGATAAGTCTGATAGTTTCGTTGCAAAAGTAAAAAGATCTCGAAATTTTCTATAAATTTGACTTCGAGCTCCAATAACTTTCGAACTGATGGATTTATCAAAAAATGATAAGAGACTTTTTTTGTAGAGCATAATTTTTTTGTAGCATTTCCTGTTATTTAAATGGGAAATCAAAAACCGCAAAGTCGCCTCTATATTAATATTAAGAGCTCAAACTTTCCATGGTAAGTAAAGAAAAAAAATTAATTTTTTTGGCTCACCCTAATATATATATGATACTTTATAGATATAGATTACACCGAAGATATAGCAAAGCAAAACACCCTGGAAATAAACATAAAATAAAAGTGTACTAAAGAATAATATAATATATAAATATGAATATGGTGTAAGGTAGTTTAAACTTGGTATCGCGATAAGAAACTATATAATCGCGTCTTACTTCTCTACATACACACATGTATATGTTTATGTTGGTGTATGTGTATATGTATATGTATATATGAATGTATGATATTCCTTGTACATCCAGAGTTGTATATACCCCCTACTCGTTCAACGACCCCGTGCATACGCACGTGATAAGCATACAGCGAGGGATACTTTGTCTGTATAAAGAAATATATCCACGATAAAATAAAGCGTTGGAAAAAAAAGTAATTTAACTATAATAGATATAAATTAATTTAAATAAGTCAAAGATTAGGATAAAATGTATGTAGGAAATAAGTAAAAAAAATTTTAATAAAAAAAAAAAAAGAGAAATCTTTCAACGGCGTTCTCAATTTACCGCTTGCTGCAGTAAGTCGCTGGTCTGCTCGCGGATAAAAAATGTGATGCTCATTGACTAGCTGGCGCGAACGCCCTATTGGAGTGACCTGACTGCTATCGTAATATAACAGCCATGATGATAGTCTACTCGTTTACTTCTTCCAGGTCTTCTTGTCGTTTTTTTACTCAGTCAGGACTTGATGATGACCAGTATGGACACTAGGACAAAATAAGACATAAAAAAAATATGTACAGCTAAACATAAAAATATATGAAACGCAATGACGTCTGAGACAGAGGTCGAGCACGACGGCGTTTAGTCTGTATGGGTCGTAGTGGAATATAACCTTAAGAGAATGAGGGGAAAAAGTCGTCGCTATGGAATAAAAGGAGGGGCGATATATAGGGAGAGGCCTTGGAAGGGAGTCGAGTTGTTGTGAGCTCCTTACAGTGCATTGCCTTTTTACCATCCGCACTTCATACCCCCCCGGTACACCCCTTGCCGTCGTCCAAGTCCAAGTCCAACAAATCACACACACATATATATATGTAATACACAGATATGTATATATATATATATATATATATAAATATATATCACGCTCCTGACGTTCTCGAGAGCACGTCTAACAACCAAAGGATTTTTACAGCGAACCCCATTAACCGGGTGGATTTTTATTTTTATTTTCAAAATAAAATCCGTAAAATTTATTTCAATTTTCTCTTCTTCTCTTTTAGTTTAATTACTGCTTTAATTTTCTTTTTTTTCCTTGTACCTGTACTTGATTATCTTGATAAATAAAATATTAAATGTTTACTTAAGTATTTTGTATTATTATCACGACATATATATTATATGTATGTATATATACAGGTATATAACATGTGTGGGGAATCATGAAGCGCATATATGAATAAACACACCCTGGAACCGAATGTCGACATGAACCCGCGTACTCATTTCCACGAGCGGTGAAAGTCTAATATGTAAATTTAGTATATCTATATATATATTTATATGTGTGTATATATATAATACTTTACGACAGGGTATAACGGTATATCCTCGTTATATTGCCCAATCATTTGTTACTCTTTATGCCCTTAGAACTTTTTAAATCATAAATGCACTTGTGATGTCACAACTTTATCCACTTATCCATTAATTTACACGCATGCGGATCAGTTTTATAAAAATATGTATTGCGTTATTTAGCTAAACAAATTTATATAAGCTGTGGTAGAGCAGAATTTAACGATCCTCTGGTTATTTAAAAATTTATAAATATAAAAATAAAATGCGGTGGTGCACCTTAACTTTAAGCGGGATCACGTCGGGCTTTCTCTTTACATTCCTTATTCGTAAGGTTTTACGACCCTTCCAGCGGGTCTTTCAAGTATGTTTAAGTGTATGGAATCTTGTGTTGTATGAAACGAGTCTTTAACAAATTCTTACAAATCCCTACAGTACTTATTTATACCCCTCGACCTCATTTCTTCATTACGTTATCTAAAATTAATTACTAATTTGAATATTTAATAAATATACATGCATACATACATACTCACTTATCAATAAATATTTTCAACAGCTTAAGATAATTACCATTGATAATTTATTTCTTTTAATATTTATTTTTATCTCTTTTTTACTGTTACCCTCAACTTTGAATACTCCAGCATAATTACCAATTAGCTAGATAAATTAATTTTATTTCAAGTTTGTTTGAATACTTAAAAAAAATAAAATATATATATATATATGTATGAAGTCATATACCTTGAAAATTTTTAATTACATTTTAAATACTCCATAAATATAACAAACATCATCCTAATGAGCTTATGAAGCCCATAAGTAGATTTAATTTTGTGATCAGTAATCGCCGTTGCTAAAAATTGCGCCATCTCGCGATCGGCCGCCGCCATTTTAAATCCCAATTCAAATATTTGGCGCCATCTCGCGGAGCGAATTCAAATCTCTTAGATTTTAATGCATGTGCATTAGATTTATTTATAAAAAAAAGTATACTGCACTTTTATTAAAGAGTATTAAATAAATTATCTATATTTAAATAATTTAAAACACTTCATTAAATAAAACTGAGTAAATAAAATAATTGGTCATTAAATTTTTACATTTGAATTTTTAATAATAATAATAAAGTCATAGGTGTCAATTGTCTACGTTGCCAATTTTACAAATTACCAATAAAATTATTAATTATTAATTTAAAATTGATACTTATTTTTTAGGTAAGTTGTCGAAGATATTTTTAGATAATTTAAATTTGAATTTGAAATAAAAATAAGTAATCGATAATTATTATTTATTTAATCTAGATTTTTTTTCCCACTTGTTACCAAGCAAAAAAAAAAATAAAATAAGTGACGTGTAATATAAAATAAATGTTTTAAATTTGCGGTGATGAATTTAATAAGTAAAATAATAAATTTCTGATAAAGTATACGATAGATATATAAAAATAACGTGATATGGAATATTCAACAATAATATCACGAGTTAGAATAAGATTTATATATTTATTTATCAGTGTGTTATTTTCAACGCATTGTTGTGTTCTTGGTTACAATGATGTGACAATTGAAAAAATAAATTCAAACGATAATTTCCCGCAAGTACAATGGATTTTTTATGATAAAAATTTAACAGCCGGTTCAAATAGAATAAAACGATCACCGGTTAATGCACAACTAGAACCTCATAATTTTATTGAAGATCCCAAGTGTCGTGAAGATGTTAAACGATTATGCGGTGCTATGGATAATAATAATGATGATTTGTTCATGTTGGAATGTGTACAAACATTTAAGGTAAGTTTATTATTTTTTCGTGATACCAGCATCGAAACTTGGTTTCAGTGTCTCTACATTTAGTCAAAAGAAGCGAATTTTAGTTCAATGCCGCGAGGAATATTAGCAGACGTAAATTTTGAATGTCCAGTCAGCGGGCAGAAACAAACTTGTTTTGTCCCGAGGGAAAAAACAAATGTCTCTGCCCCGCTGACTGAAGACTTTCGCAATTTAAACTCTGATACTTGTCATTTTTTTAATACACAGAAGAAAAGGATTTCTTGGCGTAAGAAATATTTTGCATTATAAATTCAAGACTAAAATTTTCTTAGGTCTTGAAAAAAATTTATTCGCGCAATAATTTTTTTATCGTCTCAAAAAATTTTTTCTTGCTCCAGAAAAATTTTTGTTTTCAATTTATAATGCAAAAAATTTATCGAGACAAGTGAAAATTTCTTGAAGCGAGTAAAAATTTTCTCGCCAAAAAATACTTTTTTCTGTGAAGTAATGTCAGAGCATTAATTTTATTTAAATAAATGACAGTTCTGACTGTGATTAAGTTTTATAAAAATTAGTGTCAATAATAAATAGTATTTACAGTTTCTGCTTAATTATAAATTGCAACTGACAATTTACGCTTAAGCTAATAGTTGGTTTTAAATTAACTTGTTTCTGACTGGCTGCGACACTGAAACTAAGTTCCAATGCAGCAAATCATGAAAAATCTAGTGTGTCTCAGGATGAAAGACGATTTCACTCCAGGTGATGTCAGCCAACCACTCTGTCTGAAATCGCTGTTTCATCCCTTGTCACACAATATACTATTGTACATAAAATAATTCGAATTATACTTTTTAAAATTTCTTTTAAGCCAAATGAAGTAGCAGCAATTGATGAAAAATGTCAGCATGATATTTGGAAGCACATCGTTAATTTAACAAAGAATGAAAACATACAGAGATTACTTAGAAAAGCATGTGGTGACGGGATTGATGAACTGCAGTGTTCTGCGGATAAAGAGCCAGGAAGTTATCTCGCATGTCTGATAGAAAAACGTGAAAACGTAAAAGACCAACAGTGTTCCGAGTACATACAGCGATTAGAGTGGATCGCATTCAGTGATTTTCGTATCGTCACGCCGATGGTCAACGACTGTCAGCGTGATATCGATAAATTTAAATGTGGGAGGATCCAGCCTTATCGAGAAATATCACAGGGGCAGATCCTCGCTTGCCTGCAGGTCCACATCGAAGAGCTCAATTCAAAATGTAAAAAACGTATTCTAAAAGTATCCGAAATCCAAGCTGACAATATTAAATTAGATAGACAACTGTACATGGCATGTAGACAAGACCACATTAGATTTTGTTCAAACATACGTCCAGGTAGTGGTCAAGTCTACAAATGTTTGATGCAGTACAAGTTCGATCGCGCTATGACTAAACAGTGTCATGACCAATTAACAAGGCGTGAAAGATTGATATCATCGGACTATAAAATAAGTAAAGGTCTCGCTAAAGCTTGCAAAGAAGATATCAAAAATAATCATTGTCGTAAGTACGTATCCGATGACAAAGAAATCCGTCTGGCCCAAATATTACTTTGTCTTGAATCGGCGTTTAAAAACGGGAGTAAAATAGACCCAGATTGTCAACGAGAAATGTTCGATCATCGTAAAATGTTGATGGAGGATTACAGTTTATCACCTGAAATAGTTGACAGCTGTGCTAAAGATATATCAGATCATTGCAATGGTCTTAAAGACGGTGGTGTTACCATTCATTGTTTAATGAAACATATCAAGACACGTAAAAAAGGTTCCCAAGTATCAGTTGAATGTCAACGTGCCGTTGAGTCGCTGATTAAAGAAACAGATGCTGGTGAAGATTGGCGAGTTGATCCGGTTTTGCGTGAAGCCTGTCAACCGGTTGTTGATTCTTCTTGCCGTGATGTTACCGGTGGTAATGCCCGTGTTATTTATTGTCTTATGGACAAACTTGGTACCGACAGAATGTTGGCCGGTTGTGAAGCGGCGCTCATACAGATTCAGTACTTTGTTGCGAGAGATTATAAGCTTGATCCCCAGCTCTACAAAGCATGCAAAGCAGATGCCGTCCAGTTGTGTAGCGCTAAGACAGCTTGGTCTGATGACGGCAGCCAAATGGATCCTGAACGAGGTCCTCTGATACTTCCCTGTCTTTACAGATACGCTCATACTTATAATTACAACAATAACTTTAACATTAACACAAATAGTGTACAGAAAAAAAATGATATGTCTAGTTTAAGTTTAAGACCAGAATGTCTAGAGGAAATCAGGCGTGTAATGAGACAACGTGCCATCAGCGTTGACTTGCAGCCCGAAATAGAGCAGGCTTGTTTCAATGAATTAGCGACTTATTGTTACGACAAAACAGGACGTGGAGAAGAAGTTTTGTGTCTTCAAGATAATTTTGAGAGGTTGAGTGACAAATGCAAACAAGTTATCGGTAATTTAACGCAAGATCAAGCGGAACGAGTTGAATTAAATCCCGTTATAATGTCATCGTGTCAACGAGTTATGGAAAAATACTGCGAGGATGTATACAAGTATGGAAAAGATGAAGGAGACATGATGGAATGTTTAATTGATCATAAAAATGACTTGGATCACTTCGAGTACAAGTGCAAGGCAGCTATCGAACATTTTCAATTGATATCATTGCAAAATTATCACTTTACTTATAAATTTATGAAGGCGTGCAAGCCACATGTTGATCGCTGGTGCCAAAAAGCCACCACTAAATCAAAAGTTATCGAGTGTTTGAGTACTATTGTACATGATGATATTGTCAAAGAGAGCCAGCATAGAATATTGAAGGATTGCAGACAACAGCTGAGAGCCCAGCTATATCAACAAAGAGAAAATATACGTCTGGATGTTACTTTACAGAAAGCATGTGCTGGTGATATTCAGCAGTTGTGTAATCAAGTTGAACCTGGCAATGCTCAGGTAATTTATTGTCCCGGTTAAATGTTATTAAAATATTTAGTTAGAGGTGTATGAATTTTAAACGAAATTATGTTGATTTATAAATTTTTTTTTTTAATGCCAAGTTGGTCAAAAGCAGTATACGAATAGAATTACATATATGTATTTTATCGAGACTACTTGTTGAATTTAATACATATTGCTTTTGACCAACGGCATCAAAAAAAAAAATGCATGGGGATGGAAGGGGAAAAATGCGATATTTGAAGACATAGTCAATTTTTAAGAACTCAAATACGTTACATATTTTTTTTAATGATGTTCGAAGTAAGGTAAAAGATCCGGTACCTGATCAGGGAACTAGTACTCGATCACTTCATGTATTTATGTATATATATTTAGTAAAATTTAATAAATATAGATATACAAATATGTGTGATCGAGTACTGAGTCTTTTACATTAAATAGAAAAAATTTTCAGCTGCCGTTAAAAAAAAAATTTTAATTTTCGCGGGCAAAAATAGGGCACTCCCTAAAAAAGGTGAAAATAAATTTCTGGATATTAAATAAATTTAATTAAATTAAATTTTTTTACAAGTAATTTACTCAAAACAAAAGTCATATTTTTCGACTGACACTAAATTTTATTTACAAGTATTTTAAGAATGTGTAAAAAACAAAGTTTATAAAATTTTTGGAGTACCCCATTTTGCCCTCCCTTCTCTACCCTATTTTTAATAATATTTTTTTCAATAGGTATTGGAATGCTTGGCATCGAAAAAAAATAAATTATCAGAATCGTGTCACAAGCAACTTTTTAAAGTGAGACAACAAGACTTTCAGGACAGCTCGAGTGACTTTTTACTGCTCAACACATGTCGATCAATGATGAAACAATACTGTCTCGATGATAATGATAAATCTAAAGCGCTTGAGTGTCTTAAGAGGTGGAAAGACGAGCCGGCTTTTGATGAAAAATGCAAGAATGTTGTATTGAAGCGTATGATCGAACAGAATACTGATTATAGATTCAATGTTGCTCTGCAGTCATCTTGCTCACGTGATATTGTCAGTCACTGCCAGGAGGTATTGAATAACCAGCCGATAGACAAAGAGCTGGAGGGAAAAGTTATCAATTGTTTGAAAATTAAATTTAGAGAGGGTAAATTGAATAACAAGTGTATGAAGCAAATGACTGTTATACTTCGTCAGGCAGCTCTTAATTATCATCTGAATCCTTTGCTTGCTACACTCTGTGCTCAGGAGGTATTTCTTTTTTCAAATTTACTCCCTGGTAATTTACCACCTATGTCTGTTTGGGAATTTATTTTTCATTTTATTTTTTCAGATCGAAACAATTTGTCATGCTGATGATGATGACCCGGGAAAAGTCGAGGAGTGTTTGAAGTTAGAATTTAATAATAATAATCCAGAGATGAAGGAAGAATGCCGTGTAGAGATTGCTAATCTTATTGAAGAAGCCAAAGCAGATATTCATATTGACCCTTTGCTACAGAAAGCTTGTAGTGTTGATATTGTTAAATATTGTAGTGATATTCCTCAAGGAAATGGCAGACGTAAGTCTTTTGTATTTATTTTTGTTTTTCCCAGTTCTTGGGCACCCTGATATAAAAGCGTTATCTATTATTATTTTATTTAGATATTGGCTGTCTGCAAACAGTAATGGGTGATACTAAAAAATCATTACAACCAGATTGTCATAAAATGTTATCGACAAGAATAGAAATGTTTAAAAATGCCGCCAAATTACATCTGCCAAATTCAATTCAAGAACTTTATTCAACAGTCAATCAATCACCGTCTAGAAAATATTTTATAATTGTCGCATTAACGATGACTGGTATTATTTTTATCGCTGGTTTATTTTGTGGCCGTGTTACCCGGCGAACTATGAGAATGATGAAAAATAAGTAAAATTTATCACTCGCTCATTGTGATTAGAAATAATTTTTTTAATATCAAAGTAATTTTTTCAAAAACAAACAAAAATTATCACGCGTTGAACAAAATATTTTTAAAATTAATTTTTATACGAACAAAATTTTTTAAATCCTTTTTATAAATTAATACGTAATTTTTATAAAACACAAAAAATCATATTTTTTTGTCTTCCAGTACCATCGAACAAAATTTAATTTTTTTTTTAATTTACTCACAAATTATCGCACCAAAAGCACATAATAGTTTCTATTTTTAAGTAACGCATTTAAATTATTTGAAGTAAATAATAATCTAAAACAAAGAACAAATATATGAAATTAAAATCCGGATAATGAAATTTCACTCCTCTTGCACCGACAATATTAATAACTATTTGTATGTAAATTTAATTATTAATAAGAGATAGAGTGCATTTATTCGGGTTATCAATAAATAAAGTTGTAAATACGGATATATTTATCTTAGAAAAATAAACTTTTTATTAAACAAATAAATAAACAATTAGTTTAGTTTATTAATATGAAGAAAATATTGCATCGGAAAAAAATATATTAATGTGAGATGAAAGTATATAAATTGGTAATGTGATCATGTTCTAAAACGAGTATTGAATCTTTTTAAAGAAAATATATTTGTAAAAAAAAAAAAAAAATAAAATAAAAATAATTTGTAATCATAAAAAATTGTGACAGAAAATTAATTTAAAAAAATTTTAAGTAAAAATTCGATTAAAAAAGTGGGAAGGAAAGAACATGAGAGGGAAAATCAAACTCTTGTGACCTTGATCTTAATCTCAATATTACGTTACCGTCCATCTTACGGCATCATATAAATTAAAACTAATTTACTTGAGAATTCTATATATATCATTGAATAAACCTGAATTTTTCCGAGTTTTCCTATGGCAGAATAATATTCTGGTATGAGGAGAGAAAAGAACACAAGAGGGAAAACTAAAATTTTGTGATCTTGATCTTTATCTCAATATTACGTCACCGCCCATCTTACGGCATCAAATAAATTACAAGCAATTAACTTATTAATTAAATATATCGTGTTCCTTATTCGAAAAGTACTTAAATTTAGTCACTAAATTCAAAACCATAAAGGCGGCCAATTTTTTTTTAATTTTTAGTTACAAAGCGATTGACAATAAAAAAAAATTACCTTTTTGGCTATAGATTGTTTTCTACAACCAAAAGGGCGTATAAAAATATGTCCTTTTGGAATTACTGACGCGTTATATATAATTGAATTAATCCTTAATTAAATTTTTACTTAATTTTCGCAGCGATTGGCTATTGTTTATATTTTCTGATAAATAAATAATTAGTATTTTAAAATTTTTGTTATTTAAATTCTCAGTTATTTAAATAAAATGTATAAAAATTCAAAAAAACCATGTTACCCCGAGTACTCAACCGGAAATGGAACAGCGGTAGCTGAAGCGATTGGTAATTGGGGATTTTCAAATGGCAGAACTATTGAAGGCGGAATTAGTCGTTTGAAAAAAATATTCAATGAAATGGATAAATTGTAATTAATTAAATTACAAAAACATTATATAAATTCTAATTGAAATATTTGTGGCACTGATTCTTCATTAGGAAAACAAATAAAGCAAACATGCAGGTAGTCTACAGTAGAAGAAATGATCCAGAGGCTTGGCTGTACCCTCCAAGTCCTGCTGAATGCAAACCGTCTTGGAATTTTCCGGAAAAGCGACCGCTAATTACTTTTAATTCATCTGTTGATATAATCTATGTGTCCAGTATGGCATCAGTTAAAAATGAACTTGCAAATCCCGCTCCTGGACGGGAATACCGCGCTCAAGTATTTATTATTAATAATTATTAATTATTAATTAAAGTTCATTTTTTATTAATCATTTTATTGCAGGGATCTTCCAAATGGTTCAAAGTTGAACCCATGGGTTCTTGTTACCAGCCAAGATGCTGCGCACCTCAACACTCTTGTACTCGACCTTATTAATTTTTTTTTAATTCATGAAAATTATAAATTATTAATTAATAATTAATAAATAAAAAAAAAATTGAAATGTCATAATTCAAATGTTTTACAAAAAAATATTATTATTTTTGACAGCATAATCGTGAATGTGTTAAAATTATTTGTACGTCAGTGCAAAGTAAATTAACGATGACAATGACATAGAATTTTAAAAAAATTAATAAAATTAAAAAAAAAAAGTAGTTTTGTCAATAATAAATTAAGTAAATTATTTAAATTAAATTATTAAAATGCCTTGTGATGGGAAAAATCAAAATTGCGATCGTCGACGAGAGCTTTTGTCGCAATTAAAATGCCTTGTCAGTTCAATGGATCGCAAGTAAGTTTTGATAACAAACTAAACTCGGATGTAAAATTTAAATATCTTATTTTTTTTTTTTAATATTTGTATTTGAAAAAAGAAAACCATGTGAATGGGATGAACCACCATGTCCACCTCCAGCTTGCATGCCCGATGGTTCAGCTGATCCATCAACGCGCTGTGTAAGTAATTAGCAAAATAAAAATTTGAAAAACTGTTGACCCTGTGGATCAACCCTAGAACTTGCCGTTTTCGAGCTCAGAAAACTTTAAAATTTTCAATTTTAACAGCGGAAAGTTTAAAATTACTCTGTATTAAAAGATTGTAACTAATTATAAAATATTTAGATGCCGATTAAAGCCGTAAAAAGTGTTAACTTTCGTGGCAGCGTTATGTATAGATGCGAATGTATAAAAAGAAACGGGCTTCAAGATCGCTGTATGATGTTGGACTGCATGGGTCGTCCAGAATGTATGACTAAATTATATCCAATTTGCTATCCTGGTAGAGCGGCTTTGCTGAAACTAACAGATCTTGGAGACACTCAAACCGCATTAGACAAATTTTATGCTGCTGATAAAGCCCGCGAGTCAGCACTAGCAGCCTACTGTCGACTTGTTTGTCCTGAAACGAATACTGATGGTTCTCAATGTGCTCCGCCTCTATTGATAACTCCACCACAATCACTGCAAGATGGCTATCAATACCAGCACCAGCAGCAGCAGTGTAATCAACCACATTGTCAACCATGTCACCAAAGTCCCGACCAATCTTACAGAATACAACAACATCCGTCTAATCAAGGCCCTGGAAATCAATTACCTAGTCAGCATTGTCAGCCATGTTATCAAAGTCCCAATCAATCTTATAGAGTAAAATCTTATCCATGTTATCAAGCTCCTGGAGATCAATTCTCTAATCAACATTGTCAACCGTGCTATCAAAGTTCCAATCAACACCAGCCTTACAATCAACCAGTACAAAAACAGTCACCGCGTTATCAGTCATGTCATCAGGCTGGAGATTACTATCAATCAAACCAAAGAAACCAACCGCACTGCCCTTATCAGTCATCTCAATCTCCCCAATACCAACGGTATCAATCAGGTCCATCTCCACGCGCTCCTTGTATGATTCCGAACTATGTACATTGCTAATTACGTCACAATAAATATTAAATTTTGTTTTCTATAAATATATTTTTTTTTATTACACAAATTATAAAAATAGACAATACTGATGATTAGTTAATTACTATAAGTAATTCTATTTGGAGACGACAAATAACAATAGAACAATTAATTAATTAATTGATTAATTAATCACTGGCAAATTTGTACAAATCACTTCCTATTTTTAAAAGAATCCCTTGATCATTCAATTTCTGTATAAACCTATTGAACTCATCGACCAAAATCCCATTGTCGATAGCAAGTCCATTTAAATCAATTTTTGAAAAACGATTGACTCCGCTCTTAGCTTCATCTTTTAGTATATTTACAAATGCTTTTACCTGTCAAAATATTATGCATTAATTATTTTAAAAAACAATTTTTATAAATTTTTATGTAAAATTTAAACTTACTTTATTGGCAGTTATTTTCCCACCATCAGTCTTTAATGTTGAGTGTAAAGTTATTTTTGGCACGCAAGATAATGCATATTTATATATTTCAATAACTTCAACGGCGTCAGTTTTAGTTGTTTCAACTCTTAATGCTAATTTAGCTCTTGCCTAAAATAATTATGGGATTTTTATTAAATATTAAAAGAATCACATAAGTATTAATAGAGTAACTTGTGTATGACTCCCAATAATTTTATTAAAAAAATTAATAAGAATTTATCTCCTCAGCAGATAAATAAAAATATTTACCTCAGTAAGACGTATCAAAGCTTCCAATTGTCTGTGAAAAACTGGCAATGTACCAAAAATATTTGTCTGCTCTCTAAGTTGTAGATAAAATTTTTGCAAAATTTCAGCAGCTGGTCTAGTCAACTTGGGCTTAACATATTGCCTCGCATAGGCGACGTACTTCCTCAATAAAATCTGCGGTATAAAATCTTTGCGTCCATTTGGATCAGTCAGTCTTTCTTGAAGAGTGAGCCTTTCATCAACAGGCACCTGCTGTACCTCAGTAGAATTAACTGAAGCGAAATTTAATCTCTGAGTATCTTGTGGGTTACCAGCAGTCTGGAACCCTTTCCGAGCATTCATAACATGAGCGCACAGGAGTTTATCTAGTTTACGATCTGGTCTGTCTAGTAGTAAAAAAATTAAGTCACATCTTGACAAAAGAGGTTGACTGAGATTTAAATTATCAATAACCGATTTATTAACATTGTAACGACCCCCGATAGGATTTGCGGCAGCTAGAATTGATGTTCTGGCAGGCAGTGAACAAATGACACCTGATTTAGCGACACTGACAGTCTGCTGCTCCATCGCTTCAAGCAAAGCTTGATGCTGAGTTGGCATTTTGTCAAATTCGTCAATTAAACAGCAGCCCCGGTCGGCAAGAACAAGAGCACCTGGTTCAAGTGCAAAGTCATTCGTTCCACCTTCTTTGGTCAACGTCACGGTAAGACCAGAAGACGTGCTTGAGTTCCCACATACATAGACCCCTTTCGAAGCGATTCTTGCACACGCTTGAAGCATCTGCGACTTGCCGAGACCAGGATCACCGACCATCAGCACATGGATGTCGTCTCTTGATGAGTCTTTGCTACTACCGCCGAATAAACTTAACAACAAACCAGCTTTTATCATATCATGGCCATAGATCGCTGGACAAAGTGATCTTATTAGCAGAGGAAATACATCTGGGTCTGATTCAATTCGTTGAATTGATTCGTAATCTTTATCATCAAGTTCTATTCCCGCAGCACTTTTAGTCTGTGATTTATTTTTGTTATTGACAATTGAGACCGCTTCGATATAAAAAGCATTTGGAACCGCCAAATCTTTGCCTTTACTTTTTCCTTTTTGTATTCCGTCATCAATACCACGTGCTTTTATTATTCCGACTACTGTAACATCGTCTCCAGGTACGCAAGTATTGACCAGGTCATCGAACAATTCAACTTCTAATATTCTAGGCATCTTACCACTGTCATCTTGCATGTTATCCAAATTTTCTTGCAGTTTAATCACTTGATAGGGAACCGTTTTAGTGTGACGTGACCCTAATTTCGGACTGAATTTACACTTGCTACATTTTTTGCATTTTTTCGGCAGCGTGTAGATCCAGTCATTCTGCTTCACTAGTTTTAATGTATTGCAGCTTATACAAGAGAATAAAATCCACTCGGCTAAATATGAAGGTCGGCCGACACGAATCACACAGCCACGTGTCGCGACCAGCCTCCCTCGTGAACTGGCTTTCAAATCACTTGACGGTACCACCGGCTTCTGATTAAATATTTTCACTCGCAGCATCGGCAAGTTATTTATTTTTAATGACTCCACCATCTCATTATCAGTCTCTGGGTCCATCAAAACATGATAAAGTGCTAGACCCAAACAGTTCAATGTCTGACTTGGAGATTCTTCCAAATCAGTTCTAAATGTTTCCCATTCACTCATAAATTCCTCGTCATTGTAAAAACGATCAACGTTTATATTAAAGGCTGGTCCTGTTTGCGTTGTGGATAAATACGTTGCATATATGTTTGGATTTTTTACCATAAATTTTATTCCAGCTTCTATTCTTTTGACCAATTCTTCATCTTTATCAATATCTACATGATTTTTTACGTAATTAATATAAATTATACTAGTAAATTTTATTAACTGAATGAGTAAAGAATAAAATCTAACTTTGACTTAATCAGAGTAAATTGGACCCCTGGCATAGGGAACTATGGAAAAAATTATTCAAGTCTTAGATAAATACTTTTTAGGGCGAGGAGAGACTGTCAGGTTAAAAGTTACTCAGCTGACTTGAAGACTATTGGAAATTTTTATTTAAATGATAAAAAAGATTTTTGTCTTCTAACTTCAACATTAAAGAAATTAAATATACAAAAGATTTAAAATTTAAAACTTAAAAAAAAAATTTAATCAGTAACTGAAGTGTCAGTGACGTTTTGAAAATAAATAAATTTTATTAAAAGTTATTAATCCTAGAATATTTATCATGATCTTGTAAATTCCAATAGGGTAATTTTTTAATTTATGATAATTAATAATTAATTTACCTTCAGAACCAAAATATAATTTACAGCCATAGTACCGTGACTTTGATTTATCATTAAAAGCATATACATTTAATGATTCATCATCGCTGTCAATATCTTCATCATCAGAATTATTAGAGTCGTCGTCTTCATTGTCTAAAAAATAAATAAATTTATAAAAAAAGTATTTTTAAAACTACAAATAATTTTACGATATTGAAGTTCTGACGTCTAATAATTTTTGGATTTTTTTCAAGATAATAAATTATAAAAAAAAATATTTTAAATAATTGCACCTCTAGCTTCTTCAATTTTCTACATGTGCATATTTTTTTTATCTTTTTTTTTGTAATTAATTATTGTTAAATAATTCAAAAATTGTTAGTTGTAGCTTATGAGTATGAATGTTATAAATTTTAAATAAATTAAAATAATGAAATTTTAAAAAAAATGCGCGCACTAATTTTTAGATTATCTAAGCAATTTTTAATTTTCATTCTTCTCACATTATTTATCCGAAAATTTAAAAAACTGTCAATTGTCAGGCAAATTCATGTTCATTTATGTCAGGATCATTATTTTTTTGAATTTTTACTTATCAATATGTATTTTATTTATTGAAAATAAATTAAATTTTGAATGTCTGCTACTTTCAGCACCATAATAATTTTTATAAATAATTAAATATACAAACTTTTTTTTTTTTTTGCTGGACGTTCATTATTATTTGATTTGTTGTAATTTTTGCGATAACGTTTGTATGGTCTGCTCATATTTAACTTCAATAAATAAATAAATATAAATAATAATTAAAAATACCAGTACTTTTAATAAACAACAAAATATAAGAACTAAAAACAAAAAACAACTAAATGTTTACATGCAATTTTATTGGTTAGACCCAACGATTTAAATTTAAAATTAGTTATTTACTGACATACCGACCATGAGTCAAAAAAACGACAAGAAATTTTTTTTACCGGCTCATAGTTTTTTTTTACGTAATAGTAAGAAAATATACAGAGAATGGTGTTGGTGTTGGTGATGGTGATGGTGTTTTTGTTTTGACAGAATGGAGATTGTAAGATTAGTTATTAATTTAATTTACAATAAAATTGTAAATTTAATTTAAACAAAATGACTAAAAGAATTAAATTAATTAAAAATTATTTATTTAGATAAATTATTAATTTATTAATATTTTATTATTTAATAATTATATTTTTGATCAATGGAGCTAGTAGAAATAAATAATAATAATATAAATAATAAATTAAATGATGATAATGATTTAAAAGTAATTAGCAATACACGACTTAATAATGCAATAACTTACAATGATTTTTTTACCGAATATTTAATTAAAAATGAACCGTGTGTCTTCAAAAGTGGCATTACCAATCAATGGCCATGTGTTAATAAATGGATATTTAATAATCAGCCAAATTTTAAACATTTAAAACAACTTTATGGTAAAATTTTTTATTTAATTAACTTTTATCATAATAAGTATGAATGTAGCAGACATCAGTCAAATTTAAAATTATAAATAATTTAAAAAATAATATTTTTAAAAAATGCACTTATTAATTTGAAAATTTTTTAAATGCCTATTTTTTTAAAAATTTTATTTTATTTATTATTTACTCAATTTATTAATAATTTTTAATTTGTCTAGTGTCTGCTTTTCAAAATATTTCTTATTTGAATGGATCATTTTTTAAAAAATTTAAAAATTAGTAGACGGTTATTTTCAGTATCATCAATAATGATAAAAGTCGCGACATTGAATAAATTTATTTCTTTTAAATAAATAAGTGATCCTCAAGTAGCACGGATTTAATTTTAAAATATCAGATCTTTTAAAAAGACACAAATTTTTTTGTCTCAAACCCAAGATTTTAATACAAAGAAAACAGATTTTAAAAATTTTGTTTTACTTACAAGTAACTTATTTATAAAAATTAAAAAATTGATGTCTGATACTTTGAATATCATTAATAAAAATTATCATTATTTACAGGTAATTGTAAAGTACCTGTAGCAAACTGTAAAATAAAGTACTACAATGCACAACAGAAAAATGAAATGACAATTGAAAAATTTATGAATTACTGGGAAGAATATAAAAATAAAAATTATTCAAATGAAATGCCTGTTTTATATTTAAAAGATTGGCATTGTTTAAGAGACAATCCAAATGATTTTATTTATAAGGTACCAAAGTATTTTTCATCTGATTGGCTCAATGAATATTATTTAGCACATCCAGAGCTGTCTGATGATTACATGTTTGTTTATATGGGACCAAAAGGATCATGGTAATTTAATTAACTCATTAATTATCAGATAAAAGTTCCAATCATTGAGACTAAGAAGTAATTTTACTTAACATCCAAAGCAAATTACCTAGAATTGATAAACAAAATTTTGAAAAAATAGATAATTTTATACCAGCTGTCAGTAGTTGGGTCTTTCATCTTAATTGTATTTTATAAGTTATATTATTGTAGTTAATGCTGGTATATTTAATACAGGACACCTCTTCATGTTGACGTTTTTACTTCGTTCAGTTGGTCAGCAAATATTGTAGGAAAAAAACGATGGTTATTATTCCCTCCAGGTGAAGAAAATAATCTTTGTGACGCTCATGGTCATTTACTCTACGATATTGATTCACTTGAGACCAATAATTCATTTATTAATCACAAAAAATGGTTTGAAATAATTCAAGGTCCTGGTGAAATTGTTTTTGTACCTTCTGGATGGCATCATCAAGTTTGGAATTTGGTAATTTTATTAAACAGTCAATTTTTTAAAAAACAGATTTTTCGATTACTCTCCAATTTTTTTTAACAACAATTTTAAATTTTTGACTTTGGCAACTTCTGGGCCAGGTATTAGACACTTTCAAAAGTAATTCAGATTTTTTGAAAGCCTAAAAACTTTGAAAACTTGACTTCCCTGTAGAATTTAAATTTTTTGTGTACTATACGTCATCGAGATGTCAAAAGTTTCATTTCAGTTTCTGAGCTGAAACTCTGGTTTCCTGGGAATATTTTTGTGCTGGGCAGGAAGTGTTTTGTCACATGTCTTACTGCCCAGCATAGGAACTACTCGTATTATAACGAGGACTAGTAATATGCTGTCAGTTTCTACATTTTACAATTCTTGTGTAGCAGTTACTATTCATATCTATTTTCCCCGTGCACGCAGAGTTAAATTTATGTAATGAAATATTATTTTAGGAAGACACGATATCAATAAATCACAACTGGATTAATGGATGTAATATATTAAATGTATGGAAGGAATTAAAGAAAGCACTATTAGCTGTGATGAAAGAAATATCCGATTGCTACAACATGGACAATTGGATGTCTCAATGTCAAACTATTTTAAAAGCATCTCACGGCATGGATTATTTACAA
Source organism: Microplitis demolitor (assembly GCF_026212275.2). NCBI lineage: Eukaryota > Metazoa > Arthropoda > Insecta > Hymenoptera > Braconidae > Microplitis > Microplitis demolitor. Next base: position 3,321,620 of record NC_068551.1, on the reverse strand, counting down.
TTTTATGAATTTTTGTCATTTATTATAAAAAAACGCCTAAACTCAATCAACAACAACAAGCCGTGCACTAATTTTGACACATGGGAATTTGGCCTAAATCATGTACTATTTGATCTCAAACAAGCCAAATGTGTATTAAATTATCTAATAATTGATTCGAGAGATAACAATATCTATGATATTGTTTTTCGTGATAACAGGCCTGAAAATTTGATCCAACGTATCGACGCAATTTTAATATAAATATATATTTTAATAAAAATAGTTTATAATAATAATAATAAAAAAAATATAGATTTATAAATAAAATTATGTGCAACGATTGGCCTTAACAGTAACATAAAGTAACATGGTCTAATAAATAATTAAATAACGTTTATTAATATTGCCAACTCATTTTATTTCTACTTACAACATTTTTTCATCATACAATTTATGTCGTATTAAAATTTTTAATCTATATGTAATATAATAATATATATAAATATATATAGATATATATTAGACTGTGCCAAATAAAATGGATGTTTTTTTGGTCCCATATATAAAATTTCCCGCTTAAATAACATGGGAAAAATTTGTTATAACTTTGAAATTTTATAACTCGTTCATGGATTAATAAATAGAAATGAACACAACATATTTTTGTGGAGAATCAAATGCTCTACAAAAAAGGTCTCTTATAATTTTTTGATAAATTTAACCGTTGGAGTTATTTGAGCTTAGATTCAAATTTATGGTAAATGTCACGTTTTTTTTACTTTTCCAGCAAAATTATCAGTTGTATCGCAAAATTTCATAGAAACTTTTTTGTAGATCATTTTTTTTGCAATCAAAATGTTATTTAATAATTTTTTAATCTCACAATTCAAAAATTGCAAGTTTTTCAAATTAATTTGGAAAAAAAATAACTTTTGAACAGATAGATTTATTGAAAAAATATAAGAGACCTTTTTTGTAGTGCATTAAATTTTCTACAAAAATATTTTATGGTCTTTTCAATTTATTGATCCGTTGAGTTATAAAATTTCAATTAAAAAAATTTTTTCCCATTATTTAAATGAGAAATTTTATTTAAACGCGCGCGCATTTTTTAATTGAAAGAGGACCCAACACCCATTTTTTTACATTACATTCAAAGTAATTTTTATATGAGACCGAAAAAAAAATCGATTTTATTTGGCACAGTCTAATATATATATACATATATTTATTTAAATTTATTAACTATTTTATATGTATCAGAACTTATTTACTTTATAATAATTATTTTTATTTAAATAATTATGAGCACTTAGACATAATAAGTGATCAAATAGAATTAGTACATCGTAAATAAATGTGCGTTTTTTTTTTCTTTTTTTTTTTTTTTTTTTTTTTTTTATGTATACAGTATAAAAAATTTATTGTGATTATTAATGAAGATGATTATGAATAATAAACATTCATATTTTTAAAATAAACAATGTAAGTGATATTTTCAGTGCTCGGTCTTTTAAAATTTATTATGTACATGCACACTTCTTTAAATAATTCATTGTACGACGTCAATTGATAACTACTAATAATTAACTCTAACACAAAAGTTTAATTATATCGAAGCGTAAATCAACGAATATTTTATTAGACGATGCTTTGAAGTCAGAAATAAATGATTTGACGAATTAAAACTTTTAAATTTATTTTACTATAATTTAAAAACAATTTACGTATATATATATATATACTCAATTACTTTAGGCGCCATAACTATTGATTAACTTTAATTATCTTTGTAATGATTTTTTTTCTTAATTTATTTTATACTTCAATTCAATATATATTTATTTTTTTTATATTTTTATTATTAAGTCCCTTTTAATCTTGCACGGCAAGTATCTAGTAATATTTTATCTAAGGAGGAAAGGGGTCTGAGATACATAACACAGAAGATATTTTTGTAATTTTTTTTTCACAATAGCTTCTTCATTAAAATTCTCAAAATTTGTGACACTATTCAGCATCATTTCTAGAATATTCTGATAAATTTTCGTAAAAAAATATTGAAAAATAAGGCAGTGACAGTGGGGAGAGACGAGTCACAAAAATAAAGTCTCCAGTAGGCAGGATAACTCATGACTGCCTCATCTGAAATCAAAAAAGAGTTATCCTGCTTACTGGAGATTTTATTTTTCAGGTGACTCGTCTCTCCCCACTACCACTGGCTTATTTTTCAATATTTTTTTACGAAAATTTATCAGAATATTCTTGAAATGATGCTTAATAATGTCACAAATTTTAAGAATTGTAAAAAAGAAGGCACTCTGAAAAAAAATCATAAAAATATTCTCTTGTTTTTGTATCTCAAACCCCTTTCCCCCTTAAATAATCTACATGTTTTATGAATATATCAATTAGTCGTCATAACAATTAACAAAAAATTGATAAATTATTTAAAACATGTAGGTTTTATTTTTAATAATTTTTATTTCTTCCCCTATACAATACATATATTTATTAATATATTTTTTAAAATAATTGTTACGCCAATTTATTATTATTATTATTATTATTTTTTTAACAATATTTATGATAATAAATTTTACAATGATATATATCTGATTTAATAGTTTTCTCTTCTAATATTAACTCTTTTAATTACTCTATATATTTTATCTAGTATATTAATGTACACTCAACTGATATAATATAATATATATATATATATTTTTTTTTTTAATTGAAAAAATATAAAAAGACAATAATAGTAAACGCGAAAAGCAAACTGTTAAATTTAAATCTAAAAAAAGAATAAAAATAAGCATGAGTTCTACGGCAAATAAATTTATATATCTCATTAAAACTCAGTAACAACCATTTTTTTTTTTTGCTTTGTTTTTTTGTTTAGAGTGCATGTGCATTAAATTCTTATTTACAATATCAATAATTAAATAATAAATCGACAGTAAGAGCGAATTTCAAAAAGAAATAAATGACCTGTGATAGTGAAATAGTAAATTTTGCTTACCAATGAGATCATTATAATTATCATGATTAAATGGGATGAGCTGGAACAGATGAAGACAAAGGTAGCGTCGATGTGGGTGAATTAGTAGTCGTAGGTACGGATGCACTAGGAATTCCCGCGGGGATTGTAAGTGATTGAGGTGGAATAGTGGTCGCGATTGAGGGACTGGTCGGTGAAGCTGCTGGACATGTTGACGGTAAAGGCAGCGGAGTAGATGGTATTGGTTGGTGAGTCGGTTGTCTTGGAGGCGACAGGAGTTCTTGCCGATCACGTTCTCGCTCTCTCCCTGGTCTCCAAGCTTCTAGAAGCGACTCGACTCGCTCTTCAGTTGGACCCCAACGCGCTGTCCCAGCTGCGTTTTGAAGCCAGACTACCAGAGTACCATGCGCTGCTCTGATATTAACTTCCCCTCTGTTAATTATTTAAAAAGAAATATTTTTATAAATTCTATTGGATAAAAAATGTATGTTATAAATTAGAGTGGAGCGAAATTGTTTCAAGTAAAGAACTTACTTGGGTAATATATGCTGGAAGCCATGCCTGTATTCATGTTCCATAGCAGGGACGACCACTTGTTTCCGTTTAAAATGACTGCTTTCCAGTTTGATTAGTGCGTTCGGTGCGGGATCGCGCCATTCCGGTAGAAAAACAATAAAAGACAGCGGCTCCGTTGAATCAGACAGCAGTCTCTCGAAATGATTTACCATGGCTTCCATTAGTTCCTCGCAGTACGGCGGGTTGGCTTCGAAAGATCCACTTACAGGCCTGAAGTCCAGAAAAGGCCCGCGTGACCCAAAGTACGAGTCGGTATCGGCGAACGCCGAGCAGTATTGTCGGAAATAACAGTTAAATGGAGAGGCAAAGCATTCAAATGTGACGCCAAATGATCTCTGCAGGCACTCGAAGACAGTTACAGGCAATGCCATTTGCGTGGCATGGCCCTCATTTATTCCTAGATAAGTCTGGTAGCGTTTAAGTGCGCACCAAACACGTGGTAAAAACATTTCAAATTTTTTATCATCAAAACAGTTGTACCTGTATAAGTGTTCGAGTTTCGTTAGATGGGAATTGTTAATGCACATAGTGTCGCCGTGATAGCGTAACATTGTTTGTTCACGTTCAGGAAGATATTCGATTTGCGGTAATCGCGGCGCCGGTAATGAAAATTGCACTGGATAACACCAGACTTTACGTTGAGTACTGGCTGGTCCACCTAGAGGTATCACATCTCCAAGCCCATTTTCCTTTAATATTTGATGGTTTTTGTCCTTGACCTTTTTAGCGTAATCTGTTGATAAATTGTATATTTTTAAACAGATTCCTTCCACGCTCGTTTTAACAGACTCTGTAAGATGAGGTTGGCACTGACGCTTCAAGTGTCCAAGTCGGTCTTGAAAATCGTCAAAAGTTGCGCCAACTGTCCGTCTTAGCCACTGAAAAGTGTCTTCCGCATTCCACTTTACGACTTTTCTGCTCTCCGAAGAAGCTGATCGCGACTCAATCATTTTTTTAGCAGCCTCTGCATACCGCGATAGCTGTTTTCTCGCATCTCCAGTGAATTTAGGCCGTACTATTTTAATCGGGATGTCATTCATTATTTCCCGGTACATCGACATTGATATCTCAGGAAAACACTGACTTGGTAATAGCGGATCTGAGCCGCAATCAATCACCTTGCGCTCCATAAGCCATCGATTGAACGAATCTTTTGGCGCGTCAATAGATTCGCGCGTGTGACAAAGCTCTTGGTAACACTGACGCAATTTTGACAGCAAGCTGCAACGAAGAGCTTCCGCGTCCGGGTGAACGTGCAGTAAATTTGACGGCGCCCGTTCATAAATTATAACATTTGTCGGTACATCGAGATCCCATGGACCAGCGAGTACGAATTTTTTTATAGCGACTGTCGGATTACCGTCTTCAGAGGCACGTCGTTTTAGAGGACCTCCCGGAGTACCAGGAGTCAGTGGCCCATTTCCTGGTGGCACTGGCGCACCGCCTCCGCATATTCCCAAAGGATCAGTTATGGGATCAAACTGAGGTTTGGTACCCGGCATTACCCATAGTGACTCTCCAGTTAATTTATTCCAAAAGTACGGCCGATTTTCTCGTTTACTCCAAAATTTTTTCCATCCCTGCTGCTGGAGTTCTATTGACAATTCAGCTTCTGGATAACCTGGTGCACCCTATTAATAAAAAAGACTATAAATAATTTTATTTATTCTTTAACTTCCCGCTAAAAAAATTTTAAATTAAAAAAAAAAAAAAGAAAGTTATTGGAAACCGAGATTTCAACAGATTTTGACATGAGCTCCGATTTACTTCATTACTTTTTATGAACCTGATCGAAACGAAAATGAAAAAAATTTGTGTAATTTGACAGCTTAAAGGTGATTCAAGGAGTACTTGGAAGTAACCTGCAATTTTTGGCATTTCATTCCGCGAAAAATGTTCCGATCTTCAGGTATACTATTTGAATTCTCGCAATGAAAGATGCGACATTACTATTTTGGAGCTTGAAGAGCTCAAAAATAGCGGGAAGTTTTAAAGCTGGTCCGCAAGGTCAAGTGATTTTCCGAATTTTGAATGACCAATCACACGTAAAAGTGATAAAAATCGTTAAATAATTTAGCAGCTAAAAATTACTTGATTTATCGGCATTGGCTGCTGTAAGTGTGACAGCGGAGAGCAATGATCGACAATATTTTGAGTCTGGGGAATTTGCTGGGGTTGAAGTTTGACTGGAGTTGGTACAATAACTTGGCTGACATTTGAGCCAGGATCCTGTTGCATCATTGAAGGATGGTGATGATGGTGCAGATTGTGGTGGTGGTGCATTGTGCCTGCTACCGGAGACATCGACTGACTCGACATAACATCCCAGACTGTTGTGTTTGTAGTATTTGGTAAATCTTGTTTTCCACCACTCGCCTCATTCATATTTTCATCTAAATGATAAACAATTTATTACTTTTGTTAGCTGGCCTAGTAAATACGTTGTGGCAATTAACTTAATTGATTGATTTAATCATGAGGATCAACGTGGAACTATAAAGTAAAATAAAAATACATATAGAAATTAATAAGGAGTTTGTTAAAAGTAATGTACTGATAAAATTTTAACGAAAAAGTGAAAAGTATTTAAAGTTGGACTAGGACTTGAGAGGCGGGTAATTGATTCGTAATTTGAAATCTAAGTCGACGCACAAAAGATTATTGTGGCTCTGTTTTTGTTTACATACTAATAGCCCGCGTTAAATATAATTAAAAATAATGACAATAATGAATAAATTTAATGATTGTTATTTACTTTATGGATTTATTGTACTTACTATGTATTATTTATGTGTAAATTTAATTGTTATTTATAACAAATATCACGATTCATTCATCATTTGTGATAAATTGACGCGACGGACTCCACCTGTAAGACGCCATTTGCTTGGAGACTGATCAGAAGTGCGGACAAAGTTCTGAGTATGGAGGGTAGAGGTACCTCTACCCTCCATATATCTGAGGAAATTTATTTTTTTTGTCAGCGCACTCTATAATAACTTGCTGAAATTATCATCGGAAAGATAGGGATTTATTTTATTCGAAATTTGAAAAAATTCTGTGTTACCGACTGGAGTGGATGTTTATTGCCTTGATGGCCAAATTAGCCGCAAGTTGTTGACAACCTACTGTCAAAACCTGTCGCCAAGTTAGCAGCAAAAGTTGACATTTCCATAAGTTGACGACAACTTTCAGCTCGTGTAACTGTTGCCAACAAGTTGATGACAATTTGCTCAGAAACTTGGTGACAGGTTGCGGCAGTAGATTGTCGCCGTTTCCGAGCAACTTGTGGTCAACGGTTACACAATTAGAAGTTGTCAACAACTTGTCGTCAAGTTTGTCGCAGCTCGAGTTAAATACCTTGAAGTTGACAGTAAATTGTTTGTAAACTTGAATTCAATGTGACCACAAGTGTTACTGTCAGACTGACATTAAATTGATTGAAAGTTTCACTTCAAATTGACGGAACGTTTTTCTGTCAAACATTCAGATGACGGCAGTAGATTTCAATTCCCGATTCGATTATTTTTCACGAAGTTCAGTCTTACAAACATCAATAAAAAATTTTGAAAATTTTTCTGTTCCTTTAATTTATGGCATGAGTTTATAAAGATATACACTCAACATAGAGCGAATCATTTTTCTTAATCAGGGAAAGCCGTAATAATTACAACTTGTAATTTTTCCAGTTTCAAAATAGAGGAACTCTGCTGATATTTGATACTGTAATTTTTCCATTATTTTTTCCGTGTACTGTCGATATTTAAATGAGTCTGAAATTCTTGAAAAAAAACTACGGCTAAGAAAATAATTATAATTTAGTAAAACCTACAAATTACTTCTCGAATGACCTAATGGAATGTTGAGTCCTTCATAATATTACAAGTAAACCAACTACCTGCGGCCCGGATCCTACGAAAGGTAATAATATTTCTCGCATCTTTTGTCCCAAACAAAGATAAATCAACTGGAAATGTTTAAGTACATTGGTCATTTAAATTTGTCTTAAGCACAAGATTTGTGGTGTCTACTGATTGGCATACATATATTACACTTCCGGAAAATTATAGAAACTGTAAATTTTTAATTTCAGTCCTACGAGAACTACTGTCCTTAGTGGATGCACGTGGTACTAAGAAGCAATAACAAGAAATAATATTTCTCACAGAATATTTTTGAAGTAAGGTTTAATTTTAATAAAAAAAGTTTGTGGCAATAAAGTAAATTTAAATTCTTCTTTAATATTTGAGCACGTGGATTTATAGAATTCGCGGGCTGTCGAGGCAATCGTTTATTTTAAACCGGCCTGTGAACGAGATTTGAAAATAATCCAGTATATCGAATTTGAAAAGTTGGTTTGGTAATCATTTATAAAATTAAAAAAAAAAAATGAGAGGCTTTGTCGCAGTGAGAATACGCAAATTGCAGGGTAATGATATTTGGAAAGTAGTTTATTATAAATGGCTGGGAAAAAGTAAATATGGAAAATTTGATAAATGTTGGATGCCTGATAAAAATATTGAATACTATGCACGTAGAAGATTACTACATGCAGAAGGTGCCCGATGGGTTAATACTGATATTATTGAATGCGATATTTTTTGTCATGGTAAGTAAATATCCTTTGAATTGTGTACACAGAAAAAAATGATTTCTTGGGGCAAGAAATACTTTTTTTTCTGTGTATTAAAAAATCTATCAGGTATTAAACTGTTAATTTAAACAATTAAAATAATTTAATTCACTTTTTTTTTTAGATTTTTATGAGCAAGCAGAAGCTAGAACATTGGAATTGAATTATCATATTTTCATGGAAAGTAAGTATTTCTATGATACAAATTATGTAAAGTAATTAGTGGAGATTGATTACTAATTTATTAACGCAGGTCAATTTGAAAAAGAAAGAGAGACTTTTCGTCAACGGTATAAATGGATGAAGCAAATAGAAAAAAAATATGCCGAGAGAGAGCAACGAGAAACTGATGATCGTTTAGGAAAAATATTAGATATGCAACGTTATATTTTTCCGATTAAAACCATAGAAGAACTTGAACATTTTGAAAAACTGCTTAAAGAGGATTTCACACTGCCTCATTGCTTGGTAAGTTTTTTAAATTAATTACAAATTTACATAAAAATTATCACTATTATTTACTTTCATCAACTTTTTAACAGATTAGTTCATTCATTACTCTAAAAGTTTGTTTAAAATTTATTTTCTATTCAACAGGATAATTTTATAGAAATGAATACCACTGCGCGAGATTTACCGAAGAGTATTAACAGGATTCTATCTGAAATTTTTTCAAATGAAATTAAATTTCAGTGTTTGCGGTTGAGTAGACAGAAAGATGAAATGCTTCTCAGACAAATATTCATATTGGATAGATTAGAAAGTAATTATTGAACTTTTTTTTTCTTTAATTTATCCAATCGTGGTAAGGTAAAAGACCTAGTACTCAATCAGGGAACTAGTACCTGATCACTCCGTATATTTGTATGTATGTATTTCGCAAAATTTACTAGATATAGATACACAAATATATCAGTGATCGGGTACTGGGTCTCTTACCTTACATACAAATATAAATAAAAATTTAATTTAATATAATATATTCGTTTAATTGTATTTCAGATTTCATTTCGGAGATCAATCCAGTGTTCAATGCTACTCCACACATAAGAGCATGGTTCTTTTCTTGCTTAGAAAACTAAACGGTCTTTGCACTGCAAAAAAAGATGATAACCTCAAGAATTTTGACACATATGCGTTACTTTTAATATAGACCAGTGTAACTTTTTCTACACAAACGACATATGTTAAAATAATATATGAAAAAGTGTCAATCGATCGTTTTATACGCAAGTGTCAATTTTGACGAATCCTTTTTTACAGTGTGCTAAACAAGTTTTAATTGTAGATAATAAATATCATTTTTATTTATAAACTTTTTCATTATAATTTTAATGTTTGTAAATTTTGCCGACGTAATAAATTCGATATTTCTTTTAATCAATTAATTTTCTTTTATTTTGTAATAATTAAATGCTATCTAGAAAAATTTAGCGTGGGACAAATGCGCATGCGCGAAAATTTAAAATTTTGGCTTTCCATTTGCTTTTTGTCATTCTGGCTAGGTGTCACTATCGCTCATAGCCATTTTAGCTATAGTAATTCCGGGTAAATGTGAACCTTGCGTGCAAGCCCGGAAATCGCTCCTACCCAAAATTTCTTAAGTGCGCATGCGCAAAGAAACGCGGGAGAATATTTAGTACATAACATACTAGGGTGGGAGTAAAAACCGAAAACATCCGAGGCACACTTTTTTGCAAGGACAGTTTTACATATTTGTATATATATAGGTATATATATATGTATATACAATTAGGTCTAAGGTCTGTCTAATATTTTGGAGTTTTCACGTGACTTAGCACGTGCTGTTTTCTAATTCAAACAATTATCATATTTTATAAATTTTTTTATAACAATCACTGTATATATGTATATATATATTGATATATGTTGAAAATAAATAATAAAATTGTAAATAAAAATGAGTTTTTATAAAACAAAATCAATTATTGAAGAAGGAGATGTTGTGGTTTTGTATTTTGGACCTCAAAAAATGCATTGTTTCGAGGTTACACACAAAATAGTTAACAAAAAAGGCGAACTAGTTGATAATGTCTTCCAAACAACTCACGGTGCTCTAAAAATCCCATCATTGATTGGTAAAAAGTATGGTACTAAGGTAGAATTGACACGTGGATGGGCGTATGTTTTGCAACCGACTCCAGAATTGTGGACAGTGACTCTTCCTCATCGAACTCAAATTATTTATACGCCTGATATCAGTCTGATAATTCATCTACTGGATCTCGTTCCTGGAAGTATTGTTATTGAGACAGGTAATTTATTATTTTTTTCATGATACCAGCATCGGCATGTCAGCCAACTTCATCCTGGTCTTAAATCGTTTTGTTTCATTTCTTGTCACACAATTATTTATGATATGATATTCCAGGAACTGGCAGTGGGTCATTGTCACATTCATTAATCCGAACAATACGACCCCATGGTCATTTACATACATTTGATTTCCACAAACAGCGGGTCGAATTAGCGACTGCTGAGTTCAAAAAACATGGAATTGGCGAATTTGTGACAGTAACTCACCGTGACGTTTGTCTAGAAGGTTTTGGAGACGCATTGAAGCACAAAGTCGACGCAGTATTTTTAGATCTACCTCATCCTTGGCTAACAATAAATCACGCGGTCGATGCTCTGAAGGAGTCAGGTGGTAAATTGTGTTCGTTTTCGCCGTGTATTGAACAAGTGCAGCAGACTTGTATTCAGTTGGAGGCCACTGGATTCGTTGACATTCGCACTCACGAGTGTTTGCAAAAAGAACTGACTGTTGTTTATAAAAATGTTCCTAAATTGAATCTTGATTGTTTGAAAAAAAAGGTTCGCCAATCACTAAATTATTATTTTACTATCGATATTAATAAGGAACTGATTAAAAATATTCATTTAATTTCCAGCACTCGGTGGAAGAAGTTGTGGAAAAAAAATCTGGTGAACAAGACAAAATATTGACGGTATCGCACGCTCATTCATTACCAGGACACACAGGATATATTACGATAGCGACATTACCGCCGCTTTTTGCTCGCATTATTGATGATGATAATTAAAAATAAAAGCAACAAATAACTGACAAATTTATATAAAAAGGGTTTTTTTATTCATAATTAAACAATGAAATTTAACAGGTTAATTTTATTAATTAGTTTTTAAAGATGATTGATTTAGAAAAAATACTGTTACTTTAAGCAGGAATGTCATTAACAATAATCAACATGGCACTATAATTATCATGTCGTTAATAACCTAGACGCTGAGATTCAAAATTAATAACTGATTTATGGCAAATGAACTTTTAAAATAATAAATTATTTTATTCAGCTTTGTTAGGACTCCATGTAAGATAGTCAGGTCTCGTGGCAGCTTGATATTCTTTAACCAGACACTCAACAACTTCGCGTGAATTATCAAGTTCATCTAAATTATCTTCAAACATTTTTTCTTTTTTGAATTGCTCAAGAAAAGCTTCGCGTTTCCGTAATTTGTCATACTGCTGAAGAGCGCGATCAAACAGTGATGATATGTTGGTGTGGTTGGCAAGCATAAGACCGGAAACACGGTGAGCACTTTGAATGTATGGAGATTTCCTTGAAAGCGCGACTTGGATACTAGCCGGTCCCCAAGGTATGAACTGCGCCAGTTTACGTTCTCTTATTCTCTGGAGAGATTTATGAACTTGGGTAGGATCAACTTCTCCTTGAATGATATTTAAAATTGATATGTAACAGTGCGAGGCATTTCTGTCCAGTGCTGTGGACACCATCATGTTCTTTGGCTGCAAAAGTCGACGCATCACATCGAGCACTGACGTTTTCCGAACAGACTGACCTTCTTGGTCTGTCGTCAGCGGCGTGTATCCGGTCATGAGGAAATGAAGACGTGGGGTTGGAATCAATGGTGCGATCAAACCAACCAGGTCGTTGTTCATGTAAGATGGGTATCTTAGAGTTGTTGTGCTGACGGACATTATTGTTGATACTAGCTTGTTGATTTGAGTAAAACTGGGATTTTGAATGTGCAGTCGGTCTGATGCTATTCTGTTTAGTGCTGTGTTGTCTAATACTACGACACAGTCAGCACATTGGGTTAATCTTTTTAGTGTCAGCAGAGAATTGTATGGCTGTACTACGACATCACTGAAAAATAATATTTTATTATTGTGTTATTTATTTATTTATTTATTAATATTGATATTAATACTAATTACTAAAAGACACTTTTATAGGCCCTTTTGATTTTAGTCACTAAATTTAAACCCAAAATTTAAAATAAAATAAAAATTAAATCGTCGTGCAGTGAAGTGGGTAAGTAATACTAGTGTTAAATAAATAAAATACCTTATTTCATCTTGGTTTGGAAATACACTGTAAGTTTCAATCAATTTCTTTGGAAATCTATCAGCTAAAGACTCTAACATAAACGAACCCATACCAGAACCAGTTCCTCCAGCAATTGAATGGCACAATACAAATCCCTATTAAATAAAGTAACAAATAAATAATGTTTTTATTTCTTTAAAATTTACGAATTTTACCTCCAGACTATCACTACCATCAGCTTCGCGATCCAGTATGTCAAAAATTTCTTCTTGAAGTTTCTCTCCCTGATGATATCCAGATGCCCAATTATTACCAGCACCACCACCGTGCTTTGATAAATAAATATTCTCTGGATTGTACAGCTAAAATTATAAATAAGAATTTAAATTATTATGACACTAATCATTTTAAATGAAACATTTAGCGAATCTTACTTTAGAATATGGGGAATTCATGATCGTATGAATAACTCTAGGTTCAAGATCAAGTAATACAGCTCTAGGTATATAATGTTCATCATCAGACTGATAGAAAAAAACATCTTTTCTATCAGTACCTTCAGTTGCAAATTCTTCAAGTATCCCCTCTGGACTTATTCCATGTTCAGCGCAAAGTCGCTTCCAAAATTCAAAGCCAACTAAAAATAATTTTTTTTTAGTTAAATAAATAAATGACAGTAAAGTTAGCGGACGTCTGACAATTTTTTAAACTTTTTAAATAATAAATTGAAATGTTTCTAAAATAAAAATAAAAAAAATGCATGTTTAGAAAATTCAAAATTAAGTACATGCATTTTTTCAAATTTTATTATTTTAATTATTAATTTTTTTATATAAAAATAAAAATTGTCATATGTCTGCTACATTTACACTCATATAAATAATTACGATAAATAATAAATAAAAACAATTACTTTGATTGCCGCATTGACCAAGCTGGAGAGTTATCATTTCACACGGCATTTTAAATATTAACGTCACTTCATACGCCAATAAATAATAACTTCGTAGTTTGAATAATTATTTAAATTATTTATTCGAGTTTAATTAAAATTAACTCGGACTGATTGACACAGTAACAAAAACTCAACGAATAAATTATTAATTTTAATTTTTAATATCTGTACCAACGCATAAACATCTGATACAAATATATGACTTGACTGCTGCTGCCATCTAATACAGCAAGTCCAATAAGTCGAGTTCCAATAACGAGAAATTTCCCCTCCTTGACCACTACTACGACTTTGCTGTCTCTCCCTGATACTATACATTTGCATGTGTGTATATATTTATATATATGTCACCATGTGACATATAATGTAAAAGCGCATGTGTGTGTTTACTTTTTGAAGGAGAAGTGGCTTTCGATAACTCGAATTTCCAAGAAATTTTCGCTTCTCCGTAGACTGACTTTCTGACTTAATGGAATTCGGCTGTTTTACTACAGTACGTACCTGTACTTTTTTTTTTTAATGTAAAATTTAATTACGACAGCTCGATCAGCGATGATGACTAACGTCAGAAATTTAGTAAAAGTCTGCGGCTCAAAGTTTAAAAATAACTACGCAAGTATTTACTTTTTATTTGTAATTAATAATAAATTTAAAATTTGAATTTATCTGATTGCTGAGTCTTGAAATAAAAGCAATTATTATTTTTAGTCGAAAATGAACGGTGATTCAACAAGTATTCATTCAAATAAAGATGCTGAAATTCATGATGTACCAATGAATGTATTACTAAGACCATTCCCACCGGAGGTTGATGAGGAGAAAGTTAAAAGTTTGATGGAGACTCTGAGTGATCCAGAAACTGAATCATTGGTACCACCTATTGATATCTTATGGATCACTGGTACCGAAGGTAATACCTGATTAAGAAAATTAATTATATTTTTAAAAAATTTAAATCATTTTTAAATTTTTTGAATTCGCAATAAAAATAAAAATGAATTTAAAGCTTGAAAAAATTATTTTTTAATTTTTTCAAATCGCTTTTTTTAATCAGAGATAAATCATTGACTTATTTATAGTGTAAGAGTAATCTGATTAGTTATCAGTTGATTTTTTAAGTGATAAAAATCAGCAAATTTAATCTCGACTTTTAAATTTATTATTAAATTATAAATGTTTGATTAACTTTGATAAATTTAATTATCAACAGGAGGTGATTACTATTATTCATTTGGTGGGTGTCATCGATATACTGCTCACAAGCGTTTAAATAGACCGACAATCAAAGCGAAACTTGTAAAATCAACGCTGACTGATTTAAAAACTTATCTTGGTAATTCAACTCCGGATTTGAAATAATACGCCACAACTAAATGTTTTTTTTTTTTAAATTTTATTCAAATTATATTACTCATATTTTTATATACAATTTTATAAATCAAGTTTTACAGAAAACAAATAATAATATTAACTATTATAAAAATATAATTAAAGTATAAGTAAAAAATTTTCAGTGGTAAATCTGGAAGTTTAATAAACTGCATTTTTGTGTACGACAAAAATTACCAAGTATTTTTAAAAAGTATTTAAAAACTTAAATCTCTATTAAATCTCTAAGTATACATTTACTTAGTATTGTGCTATTGATTATTTAATATATAAAACAATAATAATATAAAATGTTAAATAAATTTATTATTAAATTTTAATAATGCACACATTGACTAAAACTTATCTTAATATTAATAATAATAATTATCTTACATAAATTTTAATTTAATAATAAACCTCTTTGCTATCAGTAAATATCTAATTAATAATAACTAATATTTCGCGTTACTTATTCCAAAAAGAATGAAATTTTTACATGCCATTTTGGGTCTAGGGAACTCGAAATTATTTAGGGTTTAAATCAGCGAATTTGAAGTAAAAAAATCAAATTTGTAAAACATATTTTTACTATATTTTACTCTCGTTCTGAGAAGTTCCCATTAGAAACCTGTAGTCCCATAAGAATCAAAAAAAAGTTTCAAATGAGAATTTTTTGAACCTTTTCGGGACAAAGGTAAAATGTAGTAAAAATATGATTTAAAAACTTGCTTTTCTTACTCAAAATTCGCTCATATAAAGCCCTCGATAACTAAAAACTTTTTATTTTACTATAAAAATTACAAAAATTCACATAAAATCTGTCCTTTTGAAATTACTAACGTGATTTAATCACACACGCAAATCATTAACTAACACTGTGCGATTGTAAATCCATTTGTTATAAACTTAAAAATTTATACGCACACAAAATTACTTAAAATTTGCACTTGGTTACAGTAATTAATTATGTAAATATTACACACCTTGATAATTAATTAATTAAGTTACAATTTACAAACTGCTATCAGTCGTTACTTATAAATTTAAATTCATTTTAAATTTGCTTATTAATCCTGCTCAATAGAAAAAATTCATCATAACTTTTTTTAGCCCTCAATACACAGCCTGTCTAAAAAAAATTAGACAATATATCCCTATAAATATAAGAATTTATTTGTATTAATTTATTTAATTAACTAAATAATATATTAAAGATTCAAGCCTCGTCTTTTTCGTAATTGTTTATCACTCTTGACATAGTCTCTGTTTAAATTCTTAACATACGAAGCAACATTTGTTGCGTAGTTGACATTTTTTGGTACGTAATCGTAATTTTTTGGACTGTCTACCGAAAATCCTGAAGTAAATTTGTTATCTTTAACTAAATACGAAATATCATTTACAAATTCCGCCTCTTTTTTAATTGGATACGACTGATTGCTGCTTTTACTTTCATACTCGTTCGCAGTTTCATTATTTTTGACGTAATTAAAACGTTTGTAATTTTTCGTCAAATTAAAATTAGCGGCTGCTGGTCTCGGATTACTGCGAGTTTTGGGCTGAGACTTGCGATTGTCTTTCAAATACTGAACGACAATAGACTCAGGCAAGTGGACCAGTTGTGTATCAGTGACTTCGCAGTCAATGCGCCTCATTGTCACATGATTAGGAGGCGGTGGTGCGAGAGAATTATTGACGGTATCAGTTGGAAATATCAGTGACATACGTGGCCTCGTAGTATTATTTTGGCTCAACGCTGATAGCAAAAGATGCTCGCCACTGAACCAAATAACGTAAAAAGTATCACGATTTTCTAGTGCGTCAAACAGTGAGAATATTTTTAGCGCGTTATTATTTGCTGGTGTCAATTCTTTGTCATTTATTGCTGCATTCAATTTTTCGTCCTTCGGTAACAATGATTTTGTTTTATCTCCATTCAAATCTTTTATTTTTGGTAGCAAAAGTTCACCAACAGATTTAGCTTTTATATTTTTTTTTTTATTATTTAATTCGGTCCAGTTTTCATGACCGCTGTCTTCGCCAATCCACCGACGCAACTCGTAATCTAGACGTATTGACTCTGTTTGATTGATGAACATCGGACACATCGGCTGATGCAGCGACGTTGTGTTGACATCTTCAATACCCCCATCATTATCATTATCAATATCAGAAGACCACAGCAAAGACCGGCCGTGTCTGAGATTTGGTACCACAGCTGGCGCATTAGATTTTGATAAAACGTCTAATTGATTTTTATCTGGTGAAAATATTCCATTGAATACTGGAAAGTTTATTGAAAACATAAGAAATACTGCTAAAAGTATTGCAGTATTTTTTTTACTGACTGCATGTTTTAAATTTCCTAATTTTTTATCTAAACAAAATTGATTGTCATCAGTTAGATTTAGTTGTTGTTTTAAATATGAATTTTCCATTCTCAGTTGTTTATTTTCTTCTCGCAAGTCTGATATTTGTCTTTCCAGAGACGTCACATACTCTTTTTTTTTCTTGCGAGATAAACAAGCGGACTCACGATTCTTAATCATCCTCTGCTGTCGTTTGAATGCTTTAAGTTCAGACTCTTGGCGCGCTGTCAAATTATTAATATCTGACAGCTCGGTTTTTATTAAAATCGGAGCTATTGTTGGACTGCTGGTGTTATTTGTATGACTTATTACTATCGGTGTACATGCCTGAGTTGCTGGTAATGCTGATAAAGGTGGTGGTGCTGTTGCTTTAACATCTTCAGGGTCGAGTGGAGTACTAATTACAAGTTCTGGTTTAACAACCGGTATGTTTGCTATTGGATTAAGTATTTTAACCTGGTTTGTTTTGGGTAACTCAATTGCTTGTTTAAAATCACCGGATTGTAGATTAAAACTGTTCATATTGTTATCTTGTTTACGTTTTAGAGTTTGAATTTTTAATGGCGGCCGTATTGATGGATTTTGTGATACATTTTTAGTCAATGCTGCAAAATCTTGAGCACTCAAAACTATCATTTTACGCGGTTGCTCACCATTATTACTGTTTGATAATACTGAAGATGATGATGATAACGACGACGTTGATGACGATGATGATGATGATGATGATTGCTTCAGTGTTTGAATACACACACGCTTTGCTGTATTACCTTTTGCCAGGACAAATTTAGCTTTGTTTTGTGAAAGATTGACATCTTGAGCGCTAAGTGGGATTAATTTAAGAGGATGAAGTACTGGAATTTTAGATGTCACTGGTTGCGGTTCAGGCTGTGGTGATACTGGCGGTGATTCTGTATCTGGTGGTGAAATCGGTGGTGTGTCTAAACTAAATTTTTCTGGTGATGATGATGTTTTATTATATGGACTGTCATTTTGCCATTCAGAACCTCCGCTACTTGATTCCGAATGACTGGGACTTGGTGACGGTGGGAAATGTGAATTTTCTGATTCATGTTTTATGATGTTTGATAAATTATTGACACTTAATTCTGAAAAAATAAATAATGAAATTTATTAATTAAATAAATACGTAATTTAAAAATTATTTTATTATCTATATTATTAAAAAAACAAAGAAAATTTCGTTCCAGCTATAACTTTATGATAGAATTAGTTAATGTTATTAAATATGGTATCATTGAAAAGGTCTTTTGAATTTGTACCTTTTCATGGTTTCAATTCTATTTTATTGCCACGTATTGAGATAAATCAATTTATCGATATCATTTAAATTACATTAAAATTACGCGGGAAAAAAAGACCACGGTATTTTTTTTATTCAAATAAAATAATATTTTAATTATTCTGTCACTGAATGTGACTAAATATATATAACTACTATATATATAATTAAGAGAAAAAAAATTTAGTCCATGTCTTCTATGATAATAAAAATAAACAAGATTCTAGAGTAAGTTTTAGAGTAAATATTTTAATAAACAATTAAATCTAAATCATATTAATAAATTTGGCAGTAATACTCAGGTAGTCATGTAGTGAGTATTAATTAAAAAAAAAAAAAATTACCTGTATTATTAATATTTGAAAATACATCATCGAATTCATAACCGGTATCGAATCTATCGAAATTAGATAATGAATTCAATGCTGCGCCTTTTATTATTTCATCAGGACTTTCATCACGACCAGGTGATCCTTCGCCATTTAACAGCAATGGAATCTCAAGGTCAGAACTCAATGCTTGTAGAAAATCATCGGCTGGTAATGGATACTCGTTATCTATAAAAAAAATAATAAATAATTATTAAAAAATGATTTTTTGAAATAAACAAATTTGAAATAATTTTTAAAAATATATATTTATATATTCAGTGAAAATATTTATGAATATTTATTTATAATATTGGCAAGTTATGTTAATATTTAAAATTAACGAGTTTTTGAACAACTTTTGACGGTCACGTTTGTATGTTTAGAAGAGAAGGGACAGAAGCAACCGGCGTCGTAACAGGGGATTTTTGAGTCAATGAACTTTGTATTCTTCTCTCTTTTGCTCTTCCTACTGTACTCTTATATTATGAAATAAAATAAAATCCACTATAAGAATCAATCGCTTCAATGCCGATAAAACTAAATCAAAATCTCTCGTATCTAAAATTATCAAATTTAATTTAAAACACAAGCCGCTTATCAAATAAATTAATAAAATAAATTACTAAATTCAAAATAAATAAAATATTAATTAAGTAAGTACAATAGTTACAATACTTGACCTTATTAAATAATTTATTGGAATTAAACAAACAAATTTTGATGGATGTTGTTTGACTTAAATTGTGTAACGCAATATACATTTACAATAATGGGTGTTATTTTAGAGAAATTGATGCAAGTATTCAATACAATGTACTTTTAGAAATTAATATTGATATGAAAAATATATAGTTCACTGTATTGAATTATGATAAGTGCATAATTCATAGTTTGAACGATATCACCTGTGTATATCAATTTCGTAACACTTTCGATTATAAGTTCAATCATTTTTATTTTATTCAAAATTATCAACTACTAATAAATATCATTTTTTAATTAATAAAATAAATAAATTATTTATATTAAAAACAAAATCTAAGTAATAATTTAAAAAATTATACATATTTTTATATAAATATAAATAAAATTTTACCTATAAATAATGAATTTTCATCAAAATCCATCATATTTAAAATACAATGACCTTTAGTATTTTGTTTCATTATTAAAACCACTATTTTAATTTTATCATTTATTAGTTTTTAATCACTTTAGTTTTTTTTTATTAATAAATTAACACAATAAATTTAAATGGATAATATTAGATAATTATATTTTTTTGTAAAACATTTAAAAACACGTTTGTTAAACGTCAGGCATGACCAACCGGCATTATTATTTTTTGTTGTCGTTGAAACCACCATCAACTTTGGAGTATCGTGTGCATGTGGAATATCACCAGCAGCAACAGAACATACTTCCACTTCTCTTTACAATATACCCATATACCGGTGAATTTAACTAACTACGAAGAATGTTTGGATGTATAGGAACGTCACTAGACATGTATACACACACATATATATGCATATATATAAACGGATGTATACCTACACATTTTTAAGTAAGAAAGAGAAAAATACAGTCCCGTAAAGTTGTTATCTACAAGGTGTTCAATTTTCAATTTAAATAGAAAAAAAACGGATGTCCGATAGTTTTTTTTATTTTTAAATAAACAAATTTAATATTAATAGGAAAAAATTTTTTTGTAGTGAGTATTAGTATCAGAGTTCTGGTAATTTTTCAATTTTTTAAATAAACTAACTTCATATTAATGTTAAAAAAAGTTTGACTTTTAAAAAATTCGCGCGTATAATTTAAAATTATTTATTCAAATAATATCTAGAGCCGGTTTTTAAAACTAAGTTTATTTTTAGTCCTGCTTTAAATTACTATTTCTGATATATTTATATATTATTATATACCAGCAATATTAATTCAAACCCGGTTTGAAAAACGTGCCCTTAATTTGTTTTTAAAAAGTTAAAACATATCAGGTTGACTAATTTCAGTATCACTAAAAAACATTAAGTGAAAATAGAGTTCTGGTAATTCTTTAATTTTTTAAATAAACGAACTTCATATTAATGTAAAAAAAAAAATTTGAAACTTTTAAAAAATTCGCGCGTATAATTTAAAATTATTTATTCAAATAAGATTTAATTTGTTTATAAAAAATTAAAATTTATCTGAAGTTTGCTAATTTTATTATCACTAAAAAATATCAAGTGAAAACAGTTCTGGTAATTGTTTAAATAAATAATTTTTTAAATAAACAAATTCAATATTAAAAAAAAAAACTTTTTAAATGTGTACTAGAGATTTCTTAAGATTTTAATCACTATATTTAAAAATAATATTTAATGTTTTTATTTTATAAAACGTAAGCACGCAACGGATGGTTGGTTTAAACGAACAATAAAAAAAAAATTTATTGTTACAGATATTGTTAAATCACCTACGGAAATAAATTGTTATGAAACAAAAAAAACAAAAAAATAAACTACAATACGTATATAAATTGAATTAAAAATTAAAAAATCACTTAATGTTATAGATAAAAGTATTGCTGATAAAGATAATAGTCGATAATTACTATCGTCATTACTAAACTCCATTTATATTTTTAGGATTTTTTTTTGTTTAGCAACAGATAAAAATAATTTGATAATTTTTGTAGCGATTTCAAAACGTACAGTTGCAAGTAATTATTCAATGTATTGTTGTCATGTCAGCAGTAACTAGAAAAATAATTTGTTTGAAATATTTAGTAGATGTAGTAAATAATAAAAACGTGAACATGGTAAAGCAAATAAAATATTTAACATGTGGCATTGGGTAAAAGATAATATTTATCGAAATTCGTATGTATGTGAGCAATAATGATAAGGACAGTAAAAGATTTCGATAATAAATTTGAAAATAATTGATGTTTAGTCATACCTAGAGCTTCAAGTTCTGGAAACATCGGAAAATTCGTGTCTGAGTAATTCCACTGCGGCTCTTCCTTTACCAGCATTTTATTATTGTTGTCAAACTTATGACATTCAACTTTTTTTTAATAGTAATATCTGTAAATTTACTATTTTTTTTTATATATTTTATATATAAACAATATTAAAAAATTTATTTTCAGTACAAAAGTTTAAATGTAACACGTACACAAATTTTTTATTGATATTTTTATAAAAAATTAATCAGCGTTAAGAATGTGCTAAACGGACAGAATTACTAGCTGACTAGAATATAGCTTTATTGTATTGTATATATTTGTAAATCATAAATATGTCATACTGCAGAGTCATCTATTATATGTACAATAGTTTTTTCCTGGTGTGAAACCGACTGATGGTATTTTTTTGACGAAAAATCTCTGAACAAAACTTTTATCATCAATAGAAAATAGTGGAAAAGTTCAAAAATTGGACTAAACATGACAGGTGTTGCCTGATCTTAATAATTATTTTGATAAAATGATCTTAGACATGCCAAAAATGATCTAAATTGACGTTCGATGTATGGAGAAGTCGATTTTTTGGCAAACGAATTGGCGAATGTCAATTTTACAAAATTAGTCTCGGCATCATGGCTCTGACTTAATGATAATCTGTTGTTTTATTTTTTCAAGAATTCAAACTTATGCTTTGCTTTTTCAAAATACAGCTATGCTATCTCTTTGCTCATGATGTTTTCCTAATCCTTAATCTGTCCGATTATTAAGTGATTTTATCCAAATGATTAATTATATCAATAACTTTTTCAAACCCTCTAGTGAAGTTGTACTTTACTAAATTTTTGAATGACAATGATATTAATAGTGTAATATTTTAATTTTTCTAGTATCATTAATAATGGTTAAAAAAGTGATGATTTTTTAAGTAGGAAAGCATAATCTTGCAAGCAGTAATCCAAAGTACCCGAACCGGAATTTAATTCTATACATAAAAGTCTACAGATCTGTTTTTTCGGGACCATATGTTAGCATTCCAAGCTCCAGGTATACACTCTAAAAAATTTCGGTCTAAAAATGGCCACCGAGAACTATACGGCTGTATAGTGGTAAATAAAACGGTGTAATTTACTTTTTTAACACCATTCCATTCCTCATTGTAATTTCAATGATTGAGCAACAAATGATATTCAAAATTTTTAATTCACACCGCCAAAATTTAAAACGATATTTGGTGTAATTTTCACACGAAAATTTTTACACCGAGTCATTTAATGATCCTGAAGTTAGCAGACAGTTAGAAATTTTTGTTTCAACGACTTAATTTAAAAAAAAAATAAAAATAAAAATATGCACATGTAGGAAATTTAATAAACTAAAGGTGCAATTTTTTCAAATATTTTTTTTTTTTAATAATTTATTGTTTAAAAATAAATTTAAAAATTATTGGACGTTGGCTAACTTCAGTATCATGTCATTTACACTACACCGAGTCCTAAAATTTTTTACAATGTAATTTTTGTCGATTAAGAAAAAAGGGTCAATGTTAAATTTCTCGAGAAAATTTTTACTATTCTGTACATTATAAATTTGTATTAATTATAGTTGATAAAAAATGATTTCGTAAAAAATATATAAGAAATATGAAATTTGATAATTTTTTTTCTAGTAATATTGATTGATTGATTGACAGAAAGTAAAATCATATTTATATACATGATCGCATTATTCCAATTTTTGATTGACTGTATAATTAATTTAATAAGCATGAGATTATTTCTTATGATACTGACATAACTGTCATTGAAATTCTAATTTTATAATTAATTAATTAGTACACTAACGTAAGTCATTAAGAATACATAGCATCAGTTTATTATAAAACGCACTTGATCTCAATATTTACGAATATAGTACAAAATTTTAAATCCAGCGTTTGAAAATAATTTACGAAAAATTTAAAAGAGTATCGAACTATAAAGTCATATCAATTATTAATAATTTAAAAATGAGATGGAGACACGTTTTTTATTTTTTAATTGTAGTTTTTCTTGCAATGATATTCATTTCTTTAATTTCTATAAGTGTGTGTATGTTTTTAACTGAAATAAGGTAAGTACTTGAAAATTTGAAAAATGTTACCCTTCAAAAAAGGATTCGTCAGTGTAAAAAAAAGCGAGTGTTAATTTAACACACTCTTATTATCTATCTTGACCTATATTGATATCTTTTAATTATTTTTAGGAAACAACCGATAAAAATATTTTCATTCAACTCAACACCATCATCGTTAATAAATAATACGGATAAAAATTATAATGATCCTACGTCGAATATTTATGGTGAAAATGCCAGTAAAAATATTATGACTACTACTGTCACTCCGAAAATGATGTCAAGTTATAATGATGCATACAAAAAAAATAATACTAATAAAAATGGTAGTATAGAGACAAAGTCTAAATTAATTGACAATTCAACCTCAACAACGGAAAAAACAATTGACGTATTTGATGTTAAAAGTCCTGATTGGATTCTACCAATTTTTTTCCGAAATACATCAGAGCCTGACATAAACTGGAAATATGACTGCCAAGGAATATTAATTAATCCAAAAGCAATTCTCACTGTCGGATATTGTGCACAACCGTAAGCATTTAAATAAAAATTAAATTAATAACCAAATTTTTATTTATTGATTAAAAATTTTTTTAACAATAAGACACTTTTTCAAAATGAATCAGTTAATTTTTAGTCACTCAGGACAAGCGTGTGCCGACGGTAAGTGTGCGTAAATTCATTCTTTTCAATTTGAAATGAATGGGTTTGTGCACATTTATCTGCGCACACTTGTATCATGTTACTCTACTGCACCAATAATCCCAAATATATCACTAATTTAATAAGTGATATATTTAAGACTGATTCGCAGTGAAAATTCACTGATTAATTTTGAAAGGACATTTAAAATTATGTTAATAATTCAAAAAATGTTATTTATAGTTTAAATCAGGTGGCATATGCTATTGGAACTTTCAGTCGCAAAATTAATAGCAATGAAATATACGTAAACTACGATCAACTTTATAGTGTTTCCAATATAACTGATTATCTAACGTACAACATACTAAAATTCTGTAAGTTAAAAATTTTTTATTCTTTCCTTCTAACTTCCTGTTAATTTAAATAATAATTTTATTTTAAATTCTGTAGGTTATTCAGGTCATGACAAAAATAAATGTGCTAAACGTGAATATGGTCTAGTTGTCATGGTAATTGATAGAGCAATTAATTCTGTCAAACCTGTAGATATTTCTCCGACATCATTGATGACATTACACGATTTATATGATGAGACTATTGAAAAAGAATGTATTCACATAACATTCACAGCATATCCCAACGCTGCATTTTTTGCTCAACAGAACATTCCAGAAAAAACTATAGATCGCCCGACGTTGTTTAAAAAATACAGTGCGACTCTAGAGAGCCTTAATAAACCCGTGGTTAATGGGTCGTTCGAGTTCGATCCAAATAACAGTTTTTTCGGTACAATCGATAGTCTAAAATTAAATTCAACGGTGAGTTTATTTTATTATTATCTTTGAGTATATATTTGATAAAATTTTACATTTTTTTGCAGGATGACAAATACTTTTTATTGGGAAGCCCAATAGTATGTAGAGTTTCCGGTAAAGAATCTGGAAACTTTTCACTGGCGGGAATATTAGCGAATTCAATGTACTCTGGAATTTACGAGTATACGAATATCCATCATGAAATAAAGTGGATACAAAAAAAACTCGACGAAATTTCGTCATGAAAATTTTTTTTTGTTATCGTAATTTCACGAGTATTATAAGTTTAATGTTATTATTGTATTTATTCACTGTTGTATATATATTTATTAAATGAAATACATAAAAATATAATGATTTTATTTTTTACAATTATATTTAAGTGGTTTTCTAGAATAATTTGGAAAATAACTTTTGTCAGGCATGATTTTGTTATAAATCTTGCACACAAATTTTAAGATTCTGTGTATACATGAAAAGTTTTTTAAGTGTCACTTATTTTTAAATTGCGGTAAAGCCCTTGAAGTTGTAAAGTATTTCAACAAGAGAACATAAGATCTAAGGGAGGTTAAATTTG
Organism: Microplitis demolitor; assembly: GCF_026212275.2. Lineage (NCBI taxonomy): Eukaryota > Metazoa > Arthropoda > Insecta > Hymenoptera > Braconidae > Microplitis > Microplitis demolitor. The sequence goes on along the minus strand of NC_068551.1, from coordinate 3,295,614 downwards.
AAAAAAAAAAAAAAAAAAAAAAACGGGGCAAACAGATTGATGTCATCTATTGTTAAAACCTTTTGTTATTTTAAATTAAGTGTGACTAAAGTTGACTTTTGAATTAGGAAAACAGAACACCATTGGAAGCATTTCAAAGTCACGTTATTTGAAGCATCGAGAAATTTTGAACCCCGAACCCCGGGTATATTTTGTGTTCCTTCAGGTATAAAGACTATATTTCCATGACTAGTATATTGAGTAAAAAATTCTGTCGTTCAACATGGAATGAAATATTATCAGAATAAGAATTCATCAATAGTTTAATAATTATGTTATTTACTAATCATGATAATTTATTATTTAGACGTAATAGAGCTCTAATTAATTTTCAAAAAAAATATTTTCCATCAATCGTTAGATTAATAATTGACAAGGTTGTTATGTTGAAAATAAGATTAAAATTATTTTTATAATTATAAGAACATATTGAAAGAAAAATTTAAGATTATTTCAGAGAAAATAATCATCTTGGATAGGACTCTAATTCAGGCCTTTACTACAAGGGCTTACGGAAGCGTTAATATTTTTTCTTAAAATTCAACGTGCCATCTTCTCAATTCTTATATTTTCTTCATAAAAAAATCTTAAATATTGCCTGTGGACAGAAAATTTTCCCAGGACCGAAACATACTCCATCCTTAGCTATATTCTCCTAATGAAATTTTCAGTTTAACTGATTCTCGAGTGGGTGTAGTTATGACTATTCAGCTCGAATCATTTTTTTAGACTCAAAATACGCAAAATTCACATTTACAAGAAGAATATGGTGTTAAAAGGAATTTATTGATCACAATATGTCATTGTGATTGTCAAAAAATCGTCATCAAATGATCAATTTTGGATTAAGAAAACATGATAATATAAGAAGTATTTTGTAAAGTTACAACGAGGAGTCTATTCCATAATACTACGGGTACGATTTCTTGGGTATGGTGTCAGTTTTACCTGAATGAACCCTTGGCTATCAGGGGTACAGTTCATATTGTTCGTTTGAATCTTTTCACTTAAAACATTTTTTTTTCTCGTATCACAGTTTGTTTTTTCAAAAAGAAGTTTAAAATAAGGTATATTAACATCACACGCCGAAATTACTTTTGTTTGAAATATGGTGTCATAGCAAAGCCGGAGTTTGATGGCTATCTAACGGAAATTGAAATGAACACATGCAAAAATTACTATGACCATAGTAAAATTGACAATGACTGTATCATAAGTTACTGTGATCATTGTAAATTTTGTACCAGTTTTCTTATGGTCCGGTGTTACAATACGCTCATAGTAAAATTTGTTGGAAATTTTACACAGTGTACTATGGCCATAGTGATTTTCGCATGTGTTCATTTAAATTTCCGTTAGGTGGCTAACATGCTCCGGCTTTACTATGACACCATAGCATTTCAAACAAGACTAATTTCTCTATGTAAGTAATATGGGTCTATAATAATTAGCAAGTGTGCGTTGTAGGTAAGTATGCGTAAATCTATTCTTCTGACTAAAATACATGGGTTTGCGCACACTTACCCCACATGACTACTAAGCCAATGACTATCTAGTGGTTTTAATAACGCTGGTATCAATAACATTCGATACTACATATGTATATTATTTAGTATGAAAAAATTAATTTGTTATGGTTTTATTATCAAATTGGGTTCATGACGTATGTGTCATTAAAATGATATTAACTACTAATACAAGGTTTCATTCTCATTTATAATTCTTTGAATAATAAGTTGTACATATATTTATCTCATAAATTCTAACTAAAAATAGAATGAACTGGAATTCTAATTTACTTATTTTGTAATGAAGATAACTTACGTATTAGATGAGATAATCAAAATCGATATTAATTACTATGAAAAATAGACAATTGGAGAATTTCAAATAAGCACAGTACAAAATATTCTACATCATAATGTACAACAAAGCGTAATGAAAAGAAAATAAGAGAAATATTTAAAAAATTTGTGTACACTGTAAATTTAAAGTTATAAAAATATATATATTGGTAGAATAAAAGTTAATAAATAATGGCCGTGTCAACTGTTTTTAAAATTTTGCTGATCGTGCTCCTTTCAGTAGTTCTTACTTATTCACTTTTTATGGGTGCTTGGATATCCTTACTTCAGCAAAAGTAAGTACATATATATTTAGTTTATTTTAATAATAAAACGTAAAAAAAAATTTTATTCAAAGTCGTCTAGATATGGAAAGGTTGTAATTTTTATCGATTAATCGATTTAATCTTATAAATAAAAATTACATAATTGTTATAGATTAAATGATGCATCAATGACGACGTCTACGAACACATCGACGCCATATTCGGGAGTAAAATGTGATTTTAATCAAAATACAAATATGAAAAACATACGAAATATTTATAATCACACCAAGACTATTAATGATACTTCAGAAATCCTAACTACAGAAAACGAAAAGAGACTAAATGTATCAAACACTACAATTCTCCTACCTGATACTAATCGCACGGATATCGATATCGATAATATTCATATGCTACCTTCTGGGGATACCAGTACTGGTAACAGTGTCGGCACTACAATCAATGAACAAGGAACAAAAGCGTCGAAATCGATTATTGATAAATCTAGTGGTTCATTTGAAAGATCAGATTTTGACAGAATATTACCTTTCCTCTTTGTAGTTGAACGTTATGATGGAAGATACTTATGTCATCGTGTTCAAAGCAATCTTCCAGCAAGTCCAACTTCAAAAAATTGCGTCAAGATTGATACAAAAATTTCCAAATAACCCATCGATTCCATAATTGTAAAAACTGTATCTAAATATTTGCTGAGAAGAAATTGCGGATTTGTTATGAGTTGAATTGTCAATTTTTGGTCTTTACCTTCAATACAAAGATGTTATTTGTAATATTTCAAAAGATCCGCCCTTTTTCTCGACCTTTCTGAAAATTTTATGTACTATACTATATCTCCTTATATATTATTTTCTCCTAATACAAAAGTCCAAAATAATGACTCCTGACTTAAATTTTCATATATATTGTCATTTCTATCATTATCATAAATTATTTTGAAACAACATAGTTTATCTACTTTTTGAAGAACATAATGATCATTACTGAGGTCAGTTTTTAATCCTCAAATGCAAGGCATTTTAACAGGGGAATATAATAAATGAAGAAGTTCATTTTCTAAACATCCAAAAGATTTATCTTTGTCAAGGTAACAGAGATTATTTATTACAGATAACGCCCCTCATTATTTTTATTTCTATTAGCGTGACCTTTTCAACTAAGGAAGTATGATAATGTAAGAAGTATTTCGAAAAGTCCCTGAAAAAATTCCACTGCAAGATCCTCATTCTTTGATGTTCTAAAGGATCAGAAGACATTGTAATATGGATCACACATGTATGTAGGATCAATTGTGTACACAATAAAGCAGGATGAGTCAGAATGTTTTACCGATGAATCCACTGGTATACTTTGAACTAAATTATTACTTACTATCAAATAACTCAACTTTTTATGTTATAGTTGACTAAGGGCTGAATTTGTTTAAATTTTATTTTCTGTAATATTTTATACGTATTGATACTGAGTAACTAAAATGGAATTTAATACTCTGAATAATATCTAATTCAGTATTCATATTTAGTAATTTTTTTTTTAAATTTTTTAATGTAGACTACTATGTACCATACTAATAGTGATACTTTCCTGATAGTTTAAAGTACTATCTTCTTATTGATCATATTTCCCTAATACAAAGATGCATTCTAATCATGTTAGAACTTGAAATTTCAAAATTGACTTCCTTCACTATCATACTTACTTGATCTAAAGTAAATTTAAATAGTTTCAAGGGTTAAAAAGTTGTTATTAAGCTGAAATACTTTATTTTGATCCCTAAAACTCGGGCATTTTAACAAGAAATTATGAAAATAGCAGAAGGTACAGGTCCTGGTGGTATTTGGAAATGTCTTTGACCTGCATGCCATCCAGGTATATGGCACAAAAAGAGGGAAGGATAACTTTAAATTTACACTTGAATTTTCTTTTTCTTTTTCAGAAATAAAACCTTCCACAACAAAAAGTAACATCTGTTGATATTTTTTGTTCTATTATTCTCCAACTCCTTTAAAAATTGAGATCTGCAGTAAAATAAAACCGTTTTTCATTTTCTTTTACTGAAAATAATAATTATTCTCTAAAAATGAATTAGTGAAATTTTTTGAAATTAGTGAATATTCACTGGGAACCAGCTATAAGTATACCACTGGTTGAATTAGTGGTATACTTATAGCTGTAGAAATAGTGACTGTCCACTGATTCATGAGAATTTCACCAATTAATTTTTAAAGAGTAGAATTTGCTGAATACGGTCTTTACATTTAAAAGATTCTCATTCTTTTATGTTATATAATATAAAATTTCCGATCGGGGATAGTAACCATTTTTATCTGAAATGATAATCATTAGATCATTACTAACTCAGAAGAAAAAATTTCAAAATTTTTCAGATATAAGAAACAATATATACTATTTAGATTAGTAAATATTACTATACGAGAAATGAATAGTTAACATAAAATCATGATAATGATGATCACATGCAATCATTCCGTATTTCAAGATAGTAATAGTTATCATTTTTTTTTCACCGTGTATAATTTCGTATTTTCAAAATTATGATACAAATGTACTATTTGACGGTGTTATAAAAAAAAAGTAGGTCATCAGTATTATATGAAGAACAATAAAATAATAATAACTCTAGTCTAAAAGCTATGTACACTGATATGAAATTTAATTCGAATCTAATGACCATTGATCACATTCACGCGTAAACTACTTAGTATACTAATTAAATAAATTCCATTATACTTTTGATTATACAAAAAAAAAAGTAGTATGACTATAGAACTTATTGTCCAAACAATTAAAAATAATCAAAGTATATACGTGTAATTAAAAAATTTTATAAATTTTTACAAAAAAAAAAAATAGTTTAAAATTGTTTTTCGATCTTATAAGTAGACCATGGCAATAAAGCATTTAATAACGACCATAATAATTTTTATTTCGATTGAAAGGATTCAAAGTTGCTTCTATTTTGTACCTGGGTCACATGTAAATTACGACATTGATGAAAATGAAATCGATTATTTTCCTTGGACAGTGTTATTAGGAAAACATCTAGAAGATAAGGATCATGCCAAAAATAGTAAACGTAAATAATTTATCTATTTAATATAAAAAATTTCAATCAACATTTTTTAAGCGATCATTTTTTCCTAGATGAATTCTATCATGGATCACTTATTCACCCACAAGCTGTTTTTATTGGAACAACTACTCAACTACAATTAGAGTATTTACACTTCAATAACAATACTATCAATTTCTAAAATTTTTGTCGCACATATCGTATGAGCATAAATACTATTATTTTTTTTTAATTTCAGAAATGGTGATTATTCAGTTATTGGCGGCTGTAAATCTTTTAAATCCGATCTTATAAATTATTCCATTGAATCAGAGGAATGCCAAACTAGAAAAGTTGGTGATGTTATTGTAGGAAAATATCATAACAATAATAACAATGGGATTTCAGACAGCAATAAAAAATTTAAATATGTAAATATTGTAATTTTGAATCAGCCATTTGAATTGAATGATAGAATTAAGCCAATTGGATTAGCAGGGAGCTATGATATGATAGACATAAATAATTGTTTTATTTCTTCTTTAAAAAATTTAAGAAGTTTTACAAACTCTAAAGATGGTAAAAACATTATATTTTTTCAAAAATTTTATAATTACTAATTATTATAAAAATATAATTGATAACTACATACAGTAACCCTCATTGGATCATATAAGGTCGATAAATTAATGAACGGATCAATGAGTCTACATATTTCAGAAAATAAAAAGCTTGTAGATAATAGAAATCGAGAAGAACAGCTCATGTATGTACTCCCAGGCCGGAAATTACTTGTAATTATTTATAATTAATTAGACAATATATTATATAAATATTTTAATTATATGATTAATGTATATTATTTTTTATATTTATTTATATGGGAATTTAGAAAATTATTGGAAGCCCAGTAGTATGCCAAGATCGCTTTGATACTGGAAAATATCTGCAGATAGGGTACTTAGGGGTACAGGTAAATAAAATGAAATCATCTATGACTCGACCAATGATAAAGTATGCAACATTTTTGGACATTATTCCGGTTCAAAATGAAATACAAAGGAAGCTAAACAGTTATTTTCATCCAGATGATATGTAAGAAAAGATGCTTTGTCACATAAGAATGATTATGCATCGGAGGTATACAGAAATTTCTCGGACACACTGTAAACCGAAGTATTTTAATTTAAAACATTTGCTTAATTGCCATTTAAATACATTGTAGTCACTTTCTAAACGTTTGTAAGTGTGTATAAAGTGACTACAATGTATTTCAATGGCACTTAGGTGTTTAAAGTTTAAACACCGATTTATGCATGAAACATATTGATAAATAAATATTAATAAATTTTATTATTATCATACATTTTAACAGATTAACTCTTAATATAACAAGTATTGATAATACTTTTACTTTTTAATTATTTTTATCGAAAAATAAATTTAATATAGACGGTTGCACTTTTACAATATTTCCTATTTATTTAATGATTCCTATCCTGTACGAATTTAACTCATATAAATTTTATGTTTAATTTATTATTTAGAGTATATTATATGTTCAGAAATAATTATAATTTATTTTTTTGGGGGAAAAAAAAATATATATATAAATTGTACGAATATATGCGCTACACACATAACTTCTAATTATTTAAAAGTCCATCAATGCTTATGCAATAAGACTTCAATAATTTTTTTTTCCATTAATTTAACGCAAATTAAAAATGTTATTTTTTATTTTACTGAACTAGTGTATTTTTTTAAACATAATCATAATAACTACTTTAGTTTTAATTCCAATTAATAGATATCTTATCATAAGACAATTTTAATGACTTTAAGTTTCTAATGGAATTTTTTTTGACCTATAATTAAAAGTACACTTAATGATCTTGAACATAATAAAAAATATTATCTTTATTAAAAAAAATATTTGTAAAATACATAAACGTGTTATATAAAAAAATGTTTAAAATGACCGGGCAGAATGGGCACATCAAAAATTTTGTGGAAAAAAATTTTTTTTAGCTTATCGATCATTTTCTTTATTCTCCGATCTTTTCTACATTTTTTTTATTAACCGAACTATATTGCAATTAATCTATGGTTAATTAAAAATATTAATCTATTTTTTTCTAATGATAATTGTTAGCTGTGAGTACTCTATATCTTTGAAAAATTTGAAACAGCTTCTAAGTTTTCATTTATCCCTGATACAAGGGCTTCAAACGATTATTCAATCGGTGTCTTTACTTAATACACTACAGGTTACAAGACTACGGACAAGTACTACAAAGTTTTGAGTCCGGTCTACAACTTCTCTTCCCATTCTATTCTCCTAATCCAATTCTCAGTTTAACTCGTTCCCAATAGCATTTTAAAATTATTATTTAGGGCAAATAACTATTTTTTAACCTTATAAGTCGAGCATCGTATCAAGAGAATATAAGACTCCAAGAAACTTGCAACTATCGATAGTGTCAAATGATAAAAAATCAGTAATTGAATTTCTTTGTTAATTTCAAATAAATGTGACCAAATGTTGACTTTAGGACTAGGAGACTATACCAATATAAGAAGTATATTTTAGAAAATAAAAAAAAAAATAATTCTTCAAGCATTTTATACCTGAAAAGAATTTGTTCCTCGTTGTCATTTCAGTGAATGGTCACAACCACTTATATTACTACTGACTTTATATTCACAGATCGTAGACCATTTGACCCGAACCCCAGGGATGCGGCTATAACTTAAATCTCAAGAAAAAATCTTTTTCACTTTCTTATTTTCTATTCGAATCTCCTGATCCTCAACAACCAAAAGATCACGTAAATTTTTTTGTTCTATATATATTTTTTTTTACTCTATCACCTAAATCTCAAATTTATATTATTAAATAAATCCAAACTATATTTTTTTGATAAAAAAAATAATATTAAATTTTCATTGAAAAAAAAAAAGTAATTTTTTTAATTAATTAAAACCGCGAAATTTTTTTAAATTTATAATTATTAAATAAAATTTGAATTAGTAAAATAATTATTTCAATCGATTTTTTGAAAATTATTTTTTTACGCAGGCGTGTAATGTACACATGAAATTTTATTGTTGCTTACAAGTTGCCATGGATACGGAATTTACACAGTTAAATATATATGGTCAAGTAATATACCAAGTACTGTATTTTACTTAACAACTTTACTATTTAAATCAGCTCAAAGTATGAAGATAAGGTAAATTGACGTTCGCATGCATGTTATACGTGTGTTTTAGTTTTCTGAGTAGTTTTACATTTAAATTATTTTTTACGAAATAAATAATTAAGAATTTAAATAAATTCCTATTACTATTTTTTTTTAATTTAAATGTCTTTGACCCCATAATGACAAGTGGCTGAAGTCATAATAATCATGGCTACTATGTATATACTATATATATATATATATATATATATATGTATATATACAAATATTAACGTGTTACGAAAATTCAGAATACTTTTTTGGCAATATATATTTTTCTGATATTTAATACTATCTATTAATTTTCAATTCTTCTTTTAAAATTTGAAAACGTGCAGTCGAGCACTTTTGAAATTTTTTACAGCGTTCTGAAATTTCATAATAAGTTTCTTAATATCTCGAGCAAAGACTGAAATTTCAGAAAATTTTCTTGAAAGTAATATATTTTAATGAATTTTTTACTACTGTCTCAAAATTTTGAAATTTATTATTTTTAAATCGTTTTCAAAATGCGAATTATGAAATTTTATGTACAGAATCAAAAAATTTCTTGGCGCAAAAAATATATTTGCCCTATGAATAGAAAACGATAATTTTTTTAAGACTAAATAAAAAATTTACTGACAAGAATTTTTTTTTCGTCTTAAGAAATTTTTGTTTTCAATTTATAATTCAAAAAATTTCTTAGAACAAGTAAAAATTTTTCATAGCGAGAAAATCCTTTTTTTCTAATGCATACTAATCCTCAGTATTTTTTCAGCATTTTTATATTATTATTAATTAATTGCTTTCATACTGTTTTTAATTGCACTTAATTATTTAAATTAATTTTTTGTATACTAATAATTAATGAGTAAATAAAAGAATTGAATTAATTAATCAATGTGTTATTAATTAACTAATTTTTTAATTTTATTTTAATTCTCAGATTTTATAAATCATTAAATATTTTGAGGCGACAATTAATAATTGCCGGTATTATTTGTCTAATACCTAAATCATATGGATTAAATTGTACGAGTGATCCATGTATGTATGGAATCTGCTTAGATAATGATAATAAGTAAGTTATTATTTAAATTAATTAAACCAATTTTCTTTGCTAAAAAATTGTATTTATTTGAATTGAAATACTAAATTATTTTAAAAAACTACTAATTGATTGGCAATTAGTTCATACTCATGCTATTGTATCGATGGCTACACTGGAATTAATTGTGAAATAAATTGGGATGACTGTTGGTCAAATCCTTGTTACAATGGCGGTACGTGTAATGATGGAGTTGCCTCGTATAATTGCACGTGTCTAGATGGTTTTATAGGTAATAATACTGGTCATTCATATTGATAATTTTAATTATAATAATTTATAAATGTACTTTTTTTTTAGGGATAAATTGTGAAACAAAATATAGCGAATGTATGAACCAGCCGTGTCTTAATAATGGGACATGTATTGATTACAATGGATTCACGTGCCAATGTCAAGAAGGATACTCAGGTAAATATTTACACAGTCTATTTAAATTAACGCACACACTCTAATTAGTTTGCAGAGTGAACTCGGATGTTTAAAAAATCCAGATCACTCTGTTAAAGAAACAAACACCGTATTAACTCCGTATTTGGAGTGAATTCGAAAATGAAATAAAATTTTTAAATTTTTAATAAATAAAATAGTAAACTTTTTTAAAAATATTTAGGAGATTATTGTGAGATAGACGTATCAGTGTGCAACAGTACGATTTGTAAAAATGGTGGTGAATGTATTGATGGCCCAGGGTATTCATACAATTGTCATTGTCGCGACGGATGGACCGGTGACTTATGCGAAGAAGACATCGATGAATGTCTCAGTTCGCCGTGTCAGAACGGTGGACTTTGTTTAAATATTCCAGCAACATACACATGTGCCTGTTTATTTGGTAAAACAATAATTAAATTTACTAAAATTTTCCCTATTCTCTTATTTTCATAAAACCAAAATTAATTAATATGTAAAAAAAAAAATGTATTTTTCAAGGTTTCACGGGAAAAGATTGTGACAAAGTCATAGTAGCCTGCGAAAATAATCCATGTAAAAATGATGCCATGTGTCTTTTAGAAGACAATCAACCAGTTTGCTACTGTGTCCCAGATTATCATGGCCAACTATGCGAAATGCGTTACAATGATTGCGAATCAAAGTACGCGCATTGTGAAAACGGCGGAACTTGTATTGACGGTATCAATAATTTCACGTGTTCCTGCCCGCCACTTTACAGTGGAGAAATGTGTACCTTCTATAGCCCAAATTTGATCACCGAATCTCATACAATAAATGCAACTCAACACACTGATACCTCAACCTATACCTCTACATTATCAACAAGCCCTCAACCACAACCACAACCACAAGTAACTGAACATGAACATACTGAGCATTTAACGACTGAAAATTGCATTGAATCGACAATATTATCATCATCATCAATAACAACAACAACAATATCAACACTAATTACTGACAATACAACAAAATCATTAACCAGCAGCACCAGAGAAATAAACGACACATGGACAGAAAGTCCAGTTACTTATGAGACAAGTACTGATAAATTTACTACCTCTCAATCAATAATCACTATAGACACTTTATCAAGTACAGCAGATTATAGTAAAGATAAAACGACTGTCCCTGAGACTTCAACAAATGTCTTCCAAATAAATGACACAAAATCAAACAAAACTTTTTCTACCGAAGCTTCCTTAGACTCTTCTACTAAAGTACCAATTGTCCAATCAAATGAGACTGTATCAATAGATTTGACATCAACGACACCATTATCCTCATCATTGCCATCAAGTACAATGACGGCAATTAAATTAACAACTTGGCCAGTGGAAAAAAATTTTACAACTCAATTGTCGATGGAAGAAAATAAAAGTCTGCCTTTATTTACTACTACGTCATTACCAATAATTTTGACAAGCAATAAAATAATTAATGAAAGTTTGATAACTTTTTCAATGCCAACTACAACTTCGACAATTGATTTGCCATTAACTATACCGACACTGAGTGATTTTACAACAGATAAATCACTAATTACTCCTGCAACGATTGCGTATTCTATTGGAACTGAAGGACAAGGGCGATCTAAGCCTTATAATTGTACTGCTGATGATTGTATTCATGCTATTACACCATGTACATCTAGCAATACTAGTCAAGTTAGTATTTAATTAACTGTAAATATTAATTAAGTAATTAATTACAAGCAACCTGCAGTTCAATACGTGAATGCATGGGTATCACTACCAAATTTTTCAAATATGATTTGAATTTAATTGTTTATTGAAGTCTTATCGATTTACTATTAGATATTTTTAATTTCATTGAAGTTTAATGAAGTAGAGATAATTGTTAATTTATTTATTCAGTGTGATTGCGATTCAACTGACTGTACACCAGCTGTAACTCGATCGTCATCAACTATCACGAACGCAGCATTTAATGGTAAATCTTACGTTCGCCAACAACTTACGATAGATGACAGTGGATTATTGAAAATTTATTTAAGACTAAAAACAAAATCTAAAAGTGGAATTATTATGCATGCGTTTTTTGACGAAGAAAGATATGTTTTATTGTATATGGAATTAGGACAATTGAAATTTCAATTTTCATGTGGACTACAGACGATGTTACTTGGTGAAATAGATACGCCAATTAATAATGGAGTTGATGTTGACATAGAAATGAGGTAGTTCATTAATTACTATTATAAAAAATAAAAGTTAAATTAATGAAATTAAAATCTACTACGAGTGTGCAAATAGTTCGAACTTACGAATTCTTCATATCGAATCGAATCAAACTATTTGATTCAAATTTCGTATCGAATAATTCGAAAATTTACGAACAATTTCGAAATTTTCTTTGCAGTGACTAAAAATTTTAATATTTTTTCCAATAATTCAAATTTTTGTCAGAAGTAAATAGAGCTGAGTTACGAATCCACCAAATATATTTTTGGTTATTTTAAAAACTTAGCGCTCCATTAATAAAAATTGAAAATTTAAAAACTGATCATAATTTTCTTGATTCAAACCGAGTAATTAAAAAACTTACAAAAAATTCATAAGTTTTTAAATTATTTTCTTTGATCGAATTATTTGAAAATTCAAATTTCAAATCGACTAGTTATAAATTGAATTATTTTCGAAAATGATTCGCACACTCCTAATCTATATCAATCAATAAATTATTTTTAATTAAATTTCGCAGATTTAAATATTTAGTAGAAAATGAAATAGGAAAATGTTCAGCAAGATTGTTTGTTAATAATACAATGGCAATGAGTGGTGAACAAATGTTATCTGCACGTACTGATATTCCACAAATAGTACGCGTACATTTCGGTGGTATACCACAAGCATTTTCACATTATTTCCCGCGGATCGCGTTAGGATTTATTGGATGCATGAGTTTATTAAAGGTAACTTTCGACTAAAATAAAATTAACATATCAAAGTAAAGAACTCTTAACATATTTTTCATCAAGGTAAATGACGTTGAAAGACATTTTATTTTGGATTCTGTTGAAACTTATCAAATAGAAGAGTGTACGTCATTTTTATGTCTACTCAACCCATGTAAAAATTTCGGATCTTGCCATGATATCGATGGCAAAGTTTATTGCAAATGTATACCTGGGTAAACTATCTATTCATATTTAAAATACTTTAGGGTAAATTCACAAATGCGCCTCGATTAGTTGTAGCCTATGCTGCTAACATCTGCTGCAACTACTCGATGCGCGTTTTGGAATGTACCCTTATTTAAATTAAATAATTTATTTATTATTTAAATATATAAATAAATACACATTTTAAACAATAATATATTTTTAATTAAATCACTAGATATGCTGGTGAACTATGCGAAAAAACAGCTTGCGATGATAATCCATGTTATCTTGGGTCAACATGTATCAGTTCACCAGGAACGGGATTTATTTGTGTTTGTCCTTTGAATATGCACGGCCGTCGTTGTGAAGAAGGTCAAATATAACATTACTTCGACTATTATTAATAATAATAATAATTATTATTATCATTATAAAGCATGGATTTGTTTTTTTAGAATCCATAATAGTGGATCCGTCATTCTCAGTTTTCATTCCTGGATTTTCATCATATATCGCATACGGCATCAATGGTCTGATACAGAATTATATGGAAATAAAAATGCGTATCATGCCACATTCTGTTGACCAGATATCATTGATAGCTTATATAGGTCAAGGTGCTGTTTCAAGAGACACTACTGATCATTTTTCTGTTACATATGTCAAAGGCTATATTATGTTAACATGGGATTTAGGATCAGGTATCATTACAACCATCATTTATTAATTAATCAATATACTCTTTCTAAATCTATGAAGAATTTTTAAAAATTAAAGATGTTCTTAGACACTGCTCCCAGTTTTTAAAAATATTCAGTTGTTATAACCGTATTTTAATTTTATTCCAGACTTTATATGAGTTTTTCCTGCTAGAATTCATGACGTTTCACTTTTTCTGTGTTAGGTCCCCAACCCAAACGCGTGTAAATAAGCTTTGTTTTAAAAAATTTAAAAAAGAACAATTTTTCTTTAATTCATCAGTAAAATTTCAATACCGTTATGACAGTTCTAGTTCATTAAATATTTTAAAAAATTCGGGGTATTGTCTGAGAATTTCCTTAATAAATCAACAAATTATTAACGATTTCAGGTGTAAGAAGAATTTTTACCAAACGTCCATTGTCATCACGATCACGAGGACCCTATACTCTACATGTCGGTCGTCGTGGTCGAGATGCTTGGTTATTTGTTGATGGTATCGGTAATGTAACAGGACAAGCCGCTGGTACAATGAATAAATTAAATGTATCACCATTACTTTATATCGGTGAATTAAATTTTTCTTATCATAAAATAATCTCTATTGTAATTTATTAATAAATTAACAAATTATTTATTTTTTAATAAATATAGGTGGGCATAAATCTAAAAATTTTGAAACACTACCACATGATTTGCCACTTCATACCGGATTTTCTGGATGTATTTATGAAATTGAGTTACGTACGGAAAATACTGTAATTCCTGTAACTAAATCTAGTCCAGCATCAGGCCGTGGTGTTGGTGAATGTCATCGTAATGAGTGTACTTATAATACATGTAAGAATGGCGCTGTTTGTTTGAATCATGGACCAACTTATAGGTAAATTAAATTATCATTAATTAAAAATAAATATTTTATGGTGAAAAATTAAAAATGATTTTTTTTAGCTGCATTTGTATGAAAGAATGGCAAGGACCGGACTGTACTGTACCAGCAGTAACTTGTTCGTCTTCAAATCTATCGTGCCAGTCTATGACGAGTATATGAAGGAGTTTTTTTTAAACGTTTTATACTTTAAATAATTACGGGTAGTGCAATTATTTAAAATTATAATAAAATTGAATATTATTGTAAATTAATAAATTCTGTATGTTTTTTACTTACGGAAAATATTATTACTATTATTATTATCATTATTATTATTATTATTATTATTATCGTTGATAGTATGATTAGAAACTAAATGTGATTTATTTATGTACTGTCAAGTTTGGGTTTTGTAGTAGTGGATGATGAATTTAAATGAATAAATAATACTGCCGCTGCCAATCGTGCCTGTAAATCTTGTTTGCTTAATTCGTGAGACCATTCTACATTACCCCAGTGTGATATCTAAAATATAAACATTTTTTTTTAGTTATAAACATAATAATTATAAAGAAATAATTCCTTAAAATTTGTAGCCTTTAATATTACTTCTAAATACTTTCATTTTGATTTTGAAGTTTTTTTTATTCACAGAATAATATTTCTATATTTAATTTATGAAATTAATAAAATTCCTCTAACACTCGAATGAAGAACTTGAGCCACCTAACTCAAAGGACTTTTTTTGTAGAGAATATAATTTCTTAAAAAATTGTTATTCGCATTTTTAATATAAATTTCTTGTTTAGTCAATATCAACTAAAAAACCAAATTATCAAAAAAAAATGATTTTCAGAATAATACAGAAAAAAACATTAAAGTCAAAGTAAAATTAATATGAAAACTATTGTAAAGTATTAAATTGCCTGTAAAATGCCGCAAACTTTTACTGGAGAGACTTCAAAATCAGAATAAAAAGCTCAGTACTAAGATTAATGGCTAAAAATTTTATGGAATTTTTTTCTTATTATATACATCAATATTTTGCTGTAGGAGTGAAAAAAAATGTTCATACGAAACACATCACCCTAATATATGTATACATATATTTATTTACAGTAAAATTTTCATTTACCTGAAATTCTTCTTCTAATCTTGATAAGCTAACAGCTTCTTCAACATTTATAACTCTTTCGGACAAAGCTAACATTAAAATAACTGATTTTAATACATCTACACCGTACATAAACCCTAAAATAACATAAATTCTTTTAATTAATTTTACTTAAAATTAATAAATATCATAAAGCAACTCAGAGTTTTAAAATATTTATTACCATGAAGTGCTGCAGCATCATAAGAAGCCATATGTCTTACTATTGTTTCTTTAGTATTACTCGGAATAATTGGCGCACTTATACTTGTAGTTTTTTCTATATCAACTTGATACTTATCACAGAACCACTGAATCATTGGATCCCATTTATCTTTCTGGAGTTTAAATAATTCTTCCGTTTCCTATTGACGGCAACAAAAAAATTATAGAATCTTTTTTTAATTAAATAAAAAATTACTTATTAATACTTACGTCAGATTGAAATAAAATAGTGTCAGTCTCTAGATAATTAGCAATATAATTAACAATGTCAATGGAACTTAAATGTTGTGGATTATCTAAAAATGTACTACATAGAGCTGTCTGAAACATTAAAGAAAATTATACATGAATTTTAATTAATGATAGTTATTAACACTGGAATGTTTTAGTCATAAAATGACTAGATATTTAATTACCAAATGCATATTACTCCTATGAATAGTTTCCTCTTGACTATCCCATTCTAATGCGACAGCTAAAGCTAATGGTTTACTTGAAACTTCAAATACTCGTCCTTTAGGTGTCTTAAGTTTTCGTTGATCTAGTGTTATTTCATACTTATCACCACTTTGTAATATATTTGTCTTGCGATAAAACCTTTTTACAGTAGCTAAAAAAAATGAAAGTAGTTTTACTCTATTTATTTTTAAATAAAAATAATTCTGATCCTGAAGTCAGCAGACAAAAATTTTCGGATTTTTTTTCCAACAAATAAATTTCAAAAATAAAAAAATACGTATGTAGAAAATAAAAAAAGCTGCAGGTGCAATTTTTTCGAATATTTTTATTTTTATAGTTTATCGGTTTTAAAAAAAATCAAAAATTAGTCGGCAAACTTCAGTATTATAAAGACTAAATTTTTTTGTTATTCCAAATTATTGAATTATAGGTTAAATTCCAATAATTATCAATTATTATATATATTAATACATACTTACCCATTTTACGAACGATAATTGTTCTTGGTAACAACTGACAATATTTCAAACAAAACATATTTATATAATGATGTATTTTTAATTTATAAATAATATTTTTATTATCAACAAGTTACGTTTGTCTCCCAGTATGTTTTTCGCGCGGATTTTATTTGAAAAACAAGATGGAAGGTAAACATTCGCGCATGCGTACTTTGAATTTAAATAGCGGGAAAATTCAAATGATTGATTTTAGCAATAAAAATTTCAAAATTTTCATTTACAGCTGGTATTATCAATTGAAGTTTTTAATTGATAGAGTGACAAGTAAACAGGTGCGTCAAATACGACCCTCTACACAACAAGAATGATAACAGCAACTAAACGTAGCCGTCGAGTCGTAGCAGGAGAGATTTTTCCGTACACATTTATGTTTCATGTAGGTACTATAAATTTTGTGACTATGGCAGAAATTTTTTTTAAATCTCTGCCGTAAATCGCGCTAACGAAAGAATTTCCCCCCTTAAAATTAATAGTAATAGTAAGTACTGGTAGTGGGATAGACATTTGTTAAGACAATTGTATATTTCGTTCACGTGTACTATATCACAGAAATTAAAACTCTGTCTCAACGAAGAGCGCGGTGGCGAAGTTGGTAACGCGTCAGGACTCTGTTATACTAAAAATTATGTTTATCATTAGAAAATTGTAATTATTAGTAAAATAATAATAATGATAATAATAATTAATAATAATAATAAATTTTATCAAAAACCGTAAGATGGACGGTGGAGTAAAGGACTTTCATGATATAATGTAATTTTAATAGTTAACCTGAAGATCCCTGGTTCGAATCCAGGCTGCGCTTCTTTTTTTTCTAGTAAGGGGTAGAAATTTCCCATAAAAGTATAAATTTTAATTTAGTAATCATCATTACTTTTCTGTGACGTAATGAATGTAACAAAGCAAATAAATTACCATCATTTGAAACTAATAAAGTTAGCATCCGTCTAATTATTTTTTAATTTTTTTAAAACAATAAATTATAAAAAAAAAAAACTATTTGAATAATTGCGCCTGTAGTTTTTTAAATTTCCTACACGTGCATATTTTTCTTTTTTTTCTTTTTTGTATTTGATTTTTTGAAAAAAAAAAAAAAATCTGAAAATATCTAATTGTTTACTAACTTCTGGATCATAAGTTTGTTTGTATGAACTTGCATATTTATATTTATATTTATACAAAACCAGCTGATGACTGACGATTTGACCGCTACCTATCGACACTGAGTTTAAATTCTATTCAACAAAAACAAGATAAAATTTCATCTCTGTTTTTATCATGACCAAAAGATAACAAAAACAAAGTGAACCTAGAAAATTTTCTATCATCTGGTAGTTGGTAACCACAATAACCCTGTCTGTCCTTCGTATTCCACTTTGATCATAAATAAATGGGAAGTACAAAACTAAGATGAATATATTTTATCACAAACATTCTGTATATTCGTGATATCGTCTCTAAATTTTCTGCTCTCTTATCAAATTAATTGATTTGCTTACGTCAGGGTAAGTTCTGATCATAATTTAATTAACATCCAGCTAAATATCTCACATTGTTTGTAATTTATATCAAAATATTTAAAAATTTTAATGTTATTTAATAATAAGACTGTAGTTCTGCTTAATTGCAATTATTTAAAATTATTTATGTCTAATTTCTTATTGATTCCAGATTCCACTGTAGGATATTGGATATTTATTGAGGTTAATTTAATTGATTAATTAAAATAATTAAAAGCACAATGAAGGACTACAGTGATTCAGAATTGATAAATGTAATATGTGATCTAAGTGAAATAAAATCAATGAAAGTTGCTGTCAGTTCATCTGTCAAATCAGGACTTCTTGTTGGTGCTGCTGCGACAGTTGGCGGCCTTCTTCTTGGTCCTCGTGGTATTGCGATAGGTAAATTAATGAATGACAGCAGACATTTAAAAATGTTTTGACTTTTTTTAACAAAAAAAAATATTTTTAAAAATT
This sequence comes from Microplitis demolitor, assembly GCF_026212275.2. Taxonomy (NCBI): domain Eukaryota; kingdom Metazoa; phylum Arthropoda; class Insecta; order Hymenoptera; family Braconidae; genus Microplitis; species Microplitis demolitor. The sequence goes on along the minus strand of NC_068551.1, from coordinate 3,276,546 downwards.
GCACAAATAGTTGATGAAATTTTGGACATGTGCATTTTTTTAAAAATATTTTTTTTTTCATTATTTATCTGTTAAAAAAATTTTTTTAAATTTCAAATGTCTGCTACCTTTACTATCATAATTAATGAAGTTAAATAATTATTTATCAATAGAATAATTGATAACAATCTTGACGATTCATTTATTTATTTATTGTATTTTTAATTTTAGCGAGTTTGATTGCTGGCTTGGGAACTTCCTACGCGATGGATGGAGAATTTAGATCTGTGCCTGATATTTTAAAAAATGATCTGACTCGAGAACAACAAGAGAATTTGGCTAATGCTGTACGGAATCTATTAAGTGCAAAAAATGTCATGTCATTAGCCATGTTGATGACTGATAAAGGTCTTCAAGATGCTCTAGTATCACTCATACATAATTTCTTAAAAAGCTTATCGTATTCCGCTATCTAAAATTTATCATTTTTAAGTTAGTAGACGATTAATAATTTTCGGATTTTTTTTTCGACAAATCAATTAAAAAATAATTGATTTAAATATTTAAGTTTGTAATTATAATTATTTTTTTATTGAAAATTTGAAAATCGATTGATGATTTTAAATGATTTATAAATGTCCAAACATTTTCATCAATCTGTAATTTATAATTGAAATTTAAAATATATACTGGTATTTAAAATATACGTATGCGTGTTACTAAATTCTAAAATGTATGTGATTGTATACATCATTATATTTTTCAATAAAAATATGGTTTTTTAAAAGTTTTATCACTATCAGCTTCTTTTGATTTACTAAATGATGGAAAATTATTATATTTTTTTTATGATCCTGAAGTTGATAGACAATTGAAGCTTTGGATTTTTTTTCTCAACAACTTGAGTACAAAAAAAAAGGAATATGTAAAAAAAATTTGCAAAACCGCCAACTAGTGTGATAAAGTAATTCGGATATCTTTAGATCTGCGCAAGAGTTGATAACATTCGAATTCGTTCATACAAAAAAGCAGCTGTAGTGTAACGCATTTGGGAATGAACCCTTATTACTTGTTCTTATTATTTGCGCAGTAAATTTAGATATTTGAAAAATAAATCATTAAAAATTGGAGTCAAATTAATATTTGTACGTCAAAATAAAATGGTGGCAAAATATGTTAGAAAAAAATTTTAAATATTAAAAAAAAAAACACAAGTGTTTGAACAAACCTTGGCAGAGAAATAATATGCAGAAGGGTGTCCTAATACACTTGGAGATTTGAATTAAATTGCTCCAAGTGTATTGCAGCTGAAAAATGTCACTTAACTGCTATTTGCCCACCAGACGGTGCCAGATGAGTTTGCTCAGGAACTTGGAAGATATCAGCATCAGCCATCAGCCCATCAGCAACACTTTGCACTAGCACTGGACACTTAACACTTTAAACTAGCACTGAACACTTCACTACACCACAAATTCTTTTGCACAATTTAAATTAATAAATGAATTTTACAATCACTGCACAATTTTACACGACGCCACGGCAATATCGTGTTACAATTTAAACGAAAAGAAGGATCTGGACTACTACCGCCATTGTCGATGATACTGACTGCTGCTATCGAACCGCCAGTTGATACACAGCAATCGACTTAGCGATTTATTTTCCCTCCCCCTACTTTAGCAAAAATGGGAACGTTGATTACAGCGCCGCGCAACAGGGACGCGCAGTAACGCCAACTTGGCGCCAAATTTCAAAATTGAAATTTGATAATTTTATTAAAATTCATTCGTGTGAATAACTATATTCATTTGACTAAAAAATATGCCCTAAGTTTTGTATTTTTCATTAACAATTTGGTAATTATTTATATTATTCGAGAGGTAAATTTATAGATATTCGAAAAATAAGTTATTAGAAATTTGAGAAAAATTAAAAATCATAAGTCAAAATAAAATGGTGGCAAAATATGTTAAAAAAAAATTTTCAATATTGAAAAAAAACACTTAAGTGTTTAAACAAACCTTGGCGGAGAAATAATGTGCAGAAGGGTTTCCTAATACACTTGGAGATTTGAATTAAATTGCTCCAAGTGTATTTCAGCTAAAAAAACGTCACTTGACTGCTATTTCCCCACCAAACGATGCCAGATGAGTTTGATCAGGAACTTGGAAGATATAAGCATCAGCCATCAGCTCATCAGCAACACTTTGCACTAGCACTGGACACTTCACTACACCACAAATACTCTATACAATTTAAATTAATAAATAAATTTTACAATCACTGCACAATTTTACATGACGCCACGGTAATACTTTGTTACAATTTAAACGAAAAGAAAGATCTGGACTACTACTGCCATTATTGATGATACTGACTGCCGCTATCGAACCGTCAGTTGATCAAAGCCATCGATTTTGCGATTCATTCGACTCTCCCCCCACTTTAGCAAGAAATGTAAGCGTTGAGTACAGCGCCGCGCAACAGCGACGCGCAGTAACACTCTCGGCGCGGAATTTCGAAATTGAAGTTTAATAATTTTATTAAAATTCATTTATATGAATAATTATTTCAATTAGACTAAAAAGTTTACTCGAAATCGTTTATTCTCATCAATAATTCTATAATTACGCTTATTACTTGTGCAGTAAATTTAAATATTCGAAAAATAACTTATTAGATATGAGAGGAAAATTCAAAATCGTAAATCAAACAAAATGGTGGCAAAATATGATAGAGATATTTAAAACATTAAAAAAAAAAAAAAAAACACGCATTTTGCACGAAAATCGTACTGCTACACATTGCAATATCCGCATTTATCAAACAATTCCCTTACCCCCAGATGTCTAATTAAAGCAAACTCTTCCGCTGATATATTTCTGACTCCCACTTCATCCACTATCACAAAGACATGGGAAGTACAGAACAAATTTCAAATAAAAATTCATAAGTGTGAACATAGCTGACAATCGGCAATTTTTAAATTTTTAAATAATCAAAAAAAAATTTAAGTTTACTAAAAACAACAATGCGTGTTCAAATATTTAAAAAATCAGTAAACGCGTTTTTTTAAATTTTATTATTTTAATTAATTTATTTATTTACTTAAAGTTTATAAATTGTTACATGTCTGCTACATTCACACTCATAAAAATTTATACATTTCTTATCAGCACTTTATATCTGTAATAACGTCATACATGTTACTATTTACAGAGTAATTTCAATTGCTGTCTTAAAAAATTATTCAAACAAAGTAATAATCAATAACACTTTTATAAATATTTACATTTTATTATTATTTTTTTTTTTTTATTTTAAATTATAATATAAAATAAGTGTACTGCAATATTACTTATCGCAGTTGTTTGATGTACGTGTATACATTTTAATATTTTTTATTGATTTCAGATTAAATTATTTGATTTTTAAATAATTAAGGTTAGAGTAATTTAATAATAAAATTGAAATAAAAAAAAACATCATGCTTGCGTGCAATGATTCAGAATTACTAGATGCAGTATGTAATATAAATAAAATAAAATCATTGAATGTTGCTATTAATTCATCTATGAAATCTGGACTACTTGTTGGAGTCGGTGCTACTATTGGAGGCCTTCTTCTTGGTCCTCGTGGTATTGCTATTGGTAAATACGATGAACAATAAGTAGAGTAACTGAGTCAGTAATTAATCGTTGAATCAGTGAATGAACTGTCAATGAACTAGAAAAATGCAGTAAAATTATAATTGAAGTTCTGAAAGTTGTCAATCAAACAGCAATGAAGTATTTTCTAAAAAAACTAAAAATATGCACATGTAGAAAATTTAAAAAACTATAAGTGCAATTTTTGGAAATGTATTTTTTTTTGCAATTTGTTTTTAAAAAAATTCAAAAATTATTAGATGTCGACTACCGTATCATGATTGAAATCAAAATGATGTTCATTTACTGGTCATGTTCATTTGCTAAACTGATTACGATGTTAATTTTACTTGATTTGATAACAAATAAAAATTTTGTCAACCAGGAAGTTTGTTAGGTGGTTTGGGAACTTCTTATGCGCAGCATGGAAATTTTAGATCTGTTTCTGATATTTTAAAAAATGATCTCACTCAAGCACAGAGAACAGATTTGGTATCGTCATTACGAAACTTATTAACAATGAAAAACGTTATAACATTGGCTATGTTGATGACAGACAAAGGTCTTCAAGATTGCATCTTGATGCTGATTCGTACATTTTTAAAAAAAATATTCAATTATGAAATCTGAGATATTTATTTTTTATATAAAAGCATTCATTTGATTAATTGATGGATTTTTTTGTATTCATACAAATTATAACTCATTTTTTTTCACATATGTAATTTTTTAATAAAGTCAATTTGAATCTCAATAATAATTAAATTTTTTTGTATTAACTTTAAGTTCTCTCTGTTATTTGTGATTCCTGATGTTTAAAATAATATTTTGAACACATTTACTAAAAGTAATATTTGATATAATGACATATTAGAACAACGATTAAATTTTGTATAGAGAATCCAACACTTACCTTTCGTAATAATTACAAAAGAAATTAGTGTAAAATTAGGTCAAGTGTAATTTTGTTATTTCATTAATTACAGTGGAATCTACTCATATTTAATTACGATAACTTGGTAACAATTAAATTTATTACGTATTTTATTTTCAAAAATCAATCAATGGATCTCAATTAGGAATCGTAAAAAAGCAATAAAGATTTTTTTTATTAATTAACTCATGATATCACTGCATGATTTAATTACTTGAATTTTTGAAGTATATAATTAAGGATAGTAAAAGAACATTAAATTACTACGACACTTCATTATTATTATTTGATAATAAATTTTATCAAAAATATCAAATAAGTGAGTGATAAAATAATGAATTACTAAATTATTAAATTGGTTTTTTATCTGAAATTAAAAACATTGTTTCATCAATTAAGCGTAAATTAAATTAAAGGATAAAAAGGTAAATTAATAATAATTAAGTCAACATTATATAAGTATTACGTTTATATTTATAAAATTATTCATACGGCTCGACTGCCGCAGTTAGAAATAATTATTCATCATTAGAAAGCACATATGATTTATCTATATGACGTATTTTAAATTCACTTTATACACACAGATCACACGCACGTACGTATCCACGATACACGGGGACACACATGTATGTAGTCCTTCGTATATTTTATATTTTTCTTTTACAAACATACAACTATTGAAACAAATAAAAATGTACATGTATGTCCGCGCATATATATTTATATATATATATAAATATAGTTAGAGTATCTCACTTATGTGTATTTCCAAAGAGTAATTATGAGTTACTTCTCTTTATCTTTCTCTCCCTTACATTCTTACTCTTTAATTTTCCTATTACTCTCTACCTCATCATATTTTATTTTTTTGTTCCAAATTTGATTTTGTAGACAATAATGATATTTTTTTTTATTTATCTTTTTAAATTCCAATCAATGTATTTTTTACAACAGAACAATATTTAAATTTCAAAGATTTTTTTTCCTTATTTATTTTTAAATATTTAAAATACATTGCAATTTTTATAATTTTGAAATTTCAAAATAGAACAATGAAATTTAGTTTTTATTTTTATAAAACTTTTTTTTAAAAGACAACCGTATAATTAATATCATTTAATAAAACCTCATATTGTTATAATTAAAAAAAGATAACGATAACAAGAATCAATAGGTTGTCTACAATAGTAATTATTGTACATAATGTATATAATATATGATTATAAAATTGCCACAATAATTAATGATAAATAAAATACAATATAATTTCAATTATTGTTCATTCATTCATTCATTTTTTTCTTATTAATCTCTCCTAGTAATTTATTATTATTATTATTTTTGTTTTTTTACTGTAAATGTTTAATCTCGCGACGTAGTTTTATTTTTTTATGACAAATGTCGACTCTATGGAAAAATAGGACACTTGCGTGAGATTTCTTTATTAAATTATTTTTTTTTTTTAAATATGCATGCATATTTGTACGCGCATACAGACTTTATTTTTCATTTTTATTTTTTATATAATAATATATATATATATATATTTTTATTTAAATTTAGATTTTAGATACATATATATTTATATAAATTACATAAATATATATCGTATGTACGATGAAATTTATATTTGTTCTTCTTATGTATTTTAATTAAATAAATTTACTTAATTTTGTTTTGTTTTATTATTTAATTAATTAATATTAACAAGTGACCCCTTAATTAGCAATAATTGAGTGCCATAAGAGATTTTAAAGAGAAATTTTTTGAGACTATGCAAAATAGATGATCGTTTATTTATTTAATATATTATATTATGTTATATTATAATTGTGTTCTTTCGTACCCACACACGCGCGCACACGCACACATGCATATACACATATATATTTTTATATATATATTACATTGAGTGCACACATTAATACATATGTGATAACATACGTACGTTTATTTTAATGCAATTATTTGTTTTTTTTTGTTTTTTTTTTTTTTTTTTAAATATTTAATTTGAAGGTACCCTTAAAATTGGATTTAAAATACGCGTAGACACTGTACTCAATACTATTAATATCTATATAATGGTAATAATATAATATACTCAATCATAATAATAATAATAATTAATAATAAATGTAATTATAATTAATTAATAATTAATAATAAACTGATAGTAATTAGATTAATTATATAATAATTGCAACAAGAAATATTGATAATAATGATGTCAATAGTAATAAAATAATAAAATAGTTATAATAATAATAATAATAATAATAATAATAATAATCATTATTAACAACAACAAGAATTCTTTGTCACATTTTGGTTGCAGATTCTTATAATCACAAATATATTAATAATAATAATAGAATAAGTAGATGTTAAATTAAGAAAAAAAAAAACGCGATTTTTTTTTATTCTTGTATACAATAAATTTTAAAATTAAATTTTCTTAGTTTGTTTGTAGTTGTATACAATAATAAAATGGTCTCACTAATATAATTAATAATAATTAATAAAACTTATAAATAATTTTATTTTATTATTATTTATTATTTTTTTTAACAGCCAGTGGTATAGTTTATACCGGTGAGGTACCTACGTAGTTTTATTTTCATTTATAAATAAACTAAACGCCATATCAATCGGTATTTATTTATCATTGAGCTATTTTTTAATTACTATTAATTATTAGTATTGTTATTATAATTAATTATTAACAGTAATTTTTAAAATAATAAATAATTTTTTAAATTATTGTAGTCAAAATATTAAGAGTAAACAAAAATTTAATTATTTATTTTTTTGTTTAAAACAAATATTTTATTTTTAAATTACGAAGACAAAAACGATATTTATAAAAATATATTTAAACAAAACAAGTAACATTTAATTATAAATAATTATTAATTGTCGCCAGTTAGTCAAGAGAAAATATATATATATATGTATGTATATATTTATGAGCGATGACTGAATTATAGTTATGATAAAACTCGAGACAAAGTACCGATTGATAGTGCATTTGGTAAAAACGCGTTTTCATACTGTTGTTTTTTTTTGTTTTCAAGAGTTACAATGTTTTACATATAATACAATATCATAATAATAATAATAATAATATATCTTTACATAAAGAATGTGTACAGGCGCAGGAGTGATTGGCGTATATTATATTACTCTTATTTTAATATATATTACATATATTTTGTTACGTGGCAGTCACTCAGATAATAATTTCTGCAGTAGTGACGACTTTGGATCAACTCGGACTTCTTCAATAGTAGTCTGTAATCACAATAAATAAATACATATATCATTTTTATATATGTGTATATATATATACAACTTTTAATTACATATTTATTGTATTAATTGAATCAAATTTTTTTAGATTAAATTTTAAAAAAGTTCTAATCAATTTTTTAGAATTTTAAATCACGTTCTAGTATGGAAATATAAAACGTAATTTTGAAAAACGGAAATTTTAATTTTAAAAAGTTTTCAAGTAAATTTTATTAAATTTGAATTTTTTTTAAACAGAGCAACTGTAAATAATTAATGCGAAAATAATAAAGTATAATGAAATTTTTTCTAAAGCCAATATTCAATGCAATTCATACAATTTAAAAATAATTTTTTTTTTTAATTTTAAAAATTATTTAATAAATTAATCATAATTTTTTGAAACTCAACCATAGCACGCCTTATTATTTAAATTGTAATTTATAAAATAACGAAATGAAAGATAAATATTAGGGGTATGCGAATAGTTTGAACTTACGAATTTTTTGGATCGAATGTTCGAATAATTCGAATTGTTGTCGGAGGTAAATAGAGCTAAGACATGAATTTATACAAAAATTATTTTATGGTTACTTAAAAATCTAAGCTCTTTATTAGATAAAAATTAATATTTTAAAGCTGATCAGAATTTTCTCTATTCGAATCTACTAATTTGTTACATATAGTCCCGAGTAGCACAATTTTCATTGTTACATTTATAAAATAGTAGTTTTTAGACTGGTTAAAAGACTTGACACAAGTGATGACAAAAAGTAAATTACAACTAATTATCTAAATGGTTTTTAAATTTAAATGACGTTTTAAAAACGGAAAAAACAAAAATTTCTCATTACTCAAAGGACCGACATCTGCATCTCTTGTTTTTAAAAAAAAAAATTAGCTTTGAGATAAAAAAAATTTTTTTGTCCTTTTAAAAGACATCAAAGTTGTCTCCGTGCTACTCGGGATTTTAAAACTTTCAAATAACTTGAAAATCGACGACTAATTCAAAAAGAACGAATTATTTGAAAATTCGATTTGAACACAATTCGTACACCCCTAATAAATATGCTTAAATAAAAAAAATATATATATATATATATTTAATTAAAATTGCACTGTGAAAAAGCATTACTAATAAAAAATTTTAACTAACACATCGCTCAGAATGCCAGAACTTAACATACTTATGATAAATATTCAATAATATAAAACTAACCCACAACCGTGAGACTTTTTAATATAAATATACTAAATAATTGTTATTATTACTATTAATTAATAATAAAATAAAAATTCTTTATAATTAAAATTATTAGAAGAAATTCCTGTCAGAGGTACTATATTTTATTATATCTATTCTACGATTCATTCAATTATATTTTTAAAAATTTTCATGCATAAGCAATAGGTCAATAATTAAATAAATTATTTAATATTTATTTCTAATAATAAAAATATATAATTATAAATATGATTGTTTAATTATTATGTACTATTATTATTTAAAATAAGAAACTAGTTAAAATAATTAAATGTGCACGATAAGATTTGTATTAAGCGAAGCGTAGAGGGAAGACAGAGCATACAAAATCAAATAAAAAAAAAAAAAATAAAAAAAAAAAAAGGTTAAATTATTTTTTTAAAAATGATGTACGTAAAATAATTGTCGGAGGGATCTTACCCTGGAGGAGAAGGGCGTATTTCCGGTATTTCCAGTGGCCCAGTTCTTAGCAGGGCCATCGTTAACCACAGCCTCACCTATTCAGGACATTGTAACAATACATGTTACCACAATCTTAACATGATTTATTTATAATTTTCAATTCAATTTAATTTCACTTAATTTTTTTTTTTAAATATTTTTTTCATTGACATATATCTATATATATACATATGTAACTATTACTTGTACACATTACTAATTAATAAAATGTTATGAAGTAGGGGTGTGCGAATAATTCTAACTTACGAACTATTTGATTCGAACTTTGAATCGAATAATTTGAAATTTAAAATAATTCGTATTTTTCAAATTATTTGTAAGTTTCCGGATTATTTGTAATTTTTAAAATTACTCGTAAATTTTTGAATTAATGATTCTTCAAATAATTCAAATTTTTGTCAGAGGTAAGTAGAGCTTAGACACGAATTTACAAAAAGATAATTTTGAATTACTTTAAAAATTAAGCTTTTCATTAAATAAAAATTGAATATTTGAAAGTTGAGTAAAATTTTTTTTTTCGAATCGAGTAATTTGTAGTTACAAATAATTAAAAAAGTTTCGAATTTTTGGGATTATAAATTTAAATCGGTTTCAACCCGATTCGCACACCCCTATTATAAATAAATTAAATAAATTTGAATTCGTGTGTTTAATGTCTGTGTAAACGGAGTTATATTAATTTATCACTATAATTTTATGTCAGTTGTTAATAAAAAATACGTGATTTATTAATTTTTTTTTAGTAATTAATGTGTAATACTTTTTCACAGCATAATATTCAACGATGATGTGTTATTTAAATTAAAAACGAAAAAAAGTGTTTTTATAACGTGTCTTTAATTTAAAAAAAAAAAAAATAATAATAATTTAATTGCAGTGAGTGTGCATCTGTATAAAAATATAAATTAATAAGATGTCAATTGTGCGAAATTTATATAAATACTATTTTAGTTTATTATAAAATTAGCATTTTAGTGCTTATTAAAGCTAATTTATTAACTTATAATTAATAATATCTGTCGTATTTTATGATAAATAAAATGAAATAAAAAAAGGAGTTATATATAATAAATAATAAATGTTATTTTGAATTAATAAACAAATAAAACTCACCACATGTTGATGTTTCATAAGCAGATAATCCTAGTACGTCAAGATCATCCTGCGATACTTGTCCTATTACATTATTATGAGCATGTTCCATTACATTACTGTGTTCAATAACATTACTTTGAATGTTGTTTGGTACTCTCTGTTGTGTTCTGGCGCCCACTACCGCTCTCAATTCTTGTCTCACAAACTCTGACCTTGTGCTACCGAGACCTGCGGTGTTACCTAATTAATAAACAAAAACATCATTTATTTAATAACAATTAATAATATATTTTTTGTTTTTCGATATTATATTCAATGAAAGATAATTATTAAATACAAAAAAATTGTTAAAAAAAAAAAAAAAAAAAAAAAAAAATTGAACATTTGAAAAGGGAATAAAATACAACGGGAAATGAGGTAATGGTATTTTTTTATGACTAAACGAATTTTAGGGTCTACGGTTTTCGTGGGGCTGCCAAATGTCCGCGAATTCTTGTAGAATTCAAAAAAATGACTTTTTTTCAAATGACTTCAAAAATATAAGATATCCAAATCCATGAAATTTTTCATTTTTTTCGAAAACTATTCGAGATATCAAAAAATTTTATTCTTTAAAAAAATTATTTCGTTGAGTTTTTCAAAAATTCGCGGTCTTCTAGCGGCAGCACGGAAACTGTAGAATCCTCCGAATTTTCCATACAAAAAAAAAAAAAAAAAAAAAAAAAAAAAAGATTTAGAGTAGAGGTACCACTTTTAGCCAGTTTAGGGTCAATTTTGCACACTTGAAAAATTTAAATAAAATAATTTGTAAAAAACGCAATGACATAATTTATTTTTAAATTGTGTTCAAAGATACTTTTATCCTACTTTTTCACTAATTAACATTAAGTATTAACTGTCCAAAAATGGAGCACTGGCGACAAATGGTACTTTTACCCTGTAGAAAAAAAAGTTAGTTTGCGTTGGTGACGTACAAAGCTAAGGCTGATTTTTTTTTCTTTTAATAAATCATATAGATTTTTCTTTTTTTTTTTTATATTTATATATTTTTTTTAATGCCATTTCATTGACGTCATTAGATGAGAGAAGCAATTCCCCATGCCACAAATAACAATTTGTAGTTTTTTTTTTTTTTTTTTTTTTTTTTTTTCTTTTAAATCTGATAGTTGCAAATCACTTGAATGTAAAACCACCACTTGACATTTTTATATTTTTTACATACATAAAGTGATTAATGTTATTAATATTATTGTTATTAATTTTTTTTTTTTTTTTTTTTCGTGTTGGTGATACACAGAGGTGATGATGACGACAAATAGCACAATTAATAAATGTATATTTAAAATAAATAATTACATTTAATGTGATTTAGCCTAAACTAGTATTTTATATCAAAAATAATTACAGTATTTATTTATTTTTACAAGGGATAAGAGGAGAAAATTTACTTGAAGGAAGTAAATTTTTTTTTGCAGACTAAATAATAAATTTTAAAAAAAAGGATATGTCTTTTTTTTTTGTGCATGTGCGGGGCACTAGATGGTATGCAATTTATCTAAAGTGCAATTATTGTAATTAATTAATTAATTAATTTAGTAGGATTACAATGTAAACAACAACAAATATCAAGTGATAATCTCCTCTTATATTGAACAATTATAATTATTTAGAGGCATGAACATAAGCAATAAGTGAAGATTAAAAAGATTGCGAGATATCAGTGCACAGAGTAAAGCTTTGAAGAAATTTATCATAATTATAATAATATTTATTATTATTATTATTATCAATTAATCCTTACAAATCACTCGATTATTTAAATTAAAATTTTTCCAGTAATTAAGAAAATCTAAATGATTGTAAAATTTAAATATTTACTTGACAAAAATTTATTGACTTTATTGTGAAGAGTAAGGATTAAATACTTATGTCCATTACTCTAATAATTAACGAATAAAAGTAGTTATTAAGTATATATTTAAAATAAGATAACAGCAAAAGTCACTATTTGCATGTGACTGTAGAAAAATAATATTTTTAATTTCTGTACAAATGATTAAATTATCATTCAAAATCTTTACAACAAATGTATTAAATATCACTTGAAATTGAATTTAATAATCGTTGATTAAATTTATAATTTTAAGTGTGCAGCAGACAGATGATGTACATCGTTATTCACATAAGGATCAATGTATTCGGTGATAATAGCAGATTAGTAGATGACAAGGATGAGCATTCATTGAGCACAAGGTGTGTGATACAAGTAATATATTTATATATACATATTAGAGGTGTGCGAATAGTTTGAACTTACGAATTGGATTCGAATAATTCAAATTTTTTTAAGTTTAAATTTTTGAATTATTCGAAACTATGATTGATTTGTAGAGCTTTGAATAATTTGAAAGTTTAAAAGTAATTCAAAATTTTTTTTGAACGAATTGGAATTATATTTTTTGCAATAATTAAAATTTTTGTCAGATGTAAATACCCAGGTAACAAACTTGACTTTATGACAGCTATAAGATAGAAGTTTTGACCTATTGATAAGGCACCAAAATATTGACAAAAGAATCCGAAATTTGTCATCAAAAAAATTTATTTTTAAAAGACATAAGTGACGGCAAAAAGTTAATTGTTATCATCTAAAAGATTTTTAAATTGAAATGACTTTTTTAGGATGGAAACAAGAACACAAATTTCCTATGACTACGACCAACATTTTTATGTCTTGTTTAAATAAAAAAAAACTTGACTTAGAGACAACAAAAAAATTTGTCTTGTTCTTTTAAGAGACATCTTAAAGTTGTCTCTGTGTTACTCAGGTAGAGCTTAGACATGAATCTACAAATTATTTTTGGTTACTTTAAAAAAACTAAGCTCTCTTTTAAATAAATTCCCATCAAATAGATTCGCAAACCCCTAAAATATATATGTGTGGTATGGAATGAAAACAACGAAAACAAATAATTATATATATTATATATATATATATAAATAAATAAATGAATGAATGAATAAACAAGTAAATAAGTTAACAAAAATATACAATTCAAAGCACCATGCATTTACCGTGAAATAAAAAACAATGTAAATGATCTTTAATAATTAATGGAATATGCAATTATATATTAAAGTTATTTACACAATCCGTTTATCAATATTATTTCACTACTTCATTCTTTTATTCTAACCACGTTAATTAATTTGAATTATCATTTCACAGTACCAGTAAATTAATCAAAAAAAAAACGTAATATATATTTTTCTCCAGTTCTATGACCTTAATAACAAAAATAATTAATAATCGATTTATCAATTTAAACGAAAATTCATTGCGCTCATAAAATAATAATTAAATGACATAAAAATTTTAATTGACAATAAAAGCAATAATTAAACGATAAGAAATTGTTTTTTTTTTTTTTTAATTATATTATTGACAGTAAAAGTATAAGTGAAATTGATATTGATAGTTGGATAAATAAATAAAAAAAAAAGTAAATAATATAATTGGCTGTGTGTGCTTATGCTCGATGTACTGGATCCCGTGCACTGGAACCAGTGTGAACCCATACTCAAAATAACAGGGTGGGTGTATTTAATAATTATTAATATTAATTATTTTCTGTACAGATGGACTAGTCGTCGTGATTGTCACATGACATTAACAGGTCACATGACTTACCACCCATTTGATGACCGCCTGGATTACTAGAAGACATTGACCTGGTGTCCTCAGGTCTCGTTGGATACCCAGGTACTGTACCCTGATCGTAACAGAATTGATTATTCTGTACATCCGGGTTATTAACAATACTATTGCCGGTATTGCGATATAACATGGCATTGTGTTGCTGTTGTTGTTGCTGCTGTTGTTGTTGTTGGTTTGTATAATGCTGCTGTTGGTTATTCGTCATACTGTGCTGGTGATTATGCGTCGGCGTTGGCGGTGGAGGACAACCAGCACGTTGATGACCAGGTGACATTAAACTCTGCTGATCTTTATTTACACTACCGTAGTGCCGAGGTGATACTACTCCACCTGCAACAGTTACGTTATCTACCTCGATACTTTTTTTTTTATTATCTAGGGTTTTGGAAGCACATACATTCTCTGGGTACTCACATAAATTTATTTTTATTTTTTTAATTTATTCAATGCAAGTAATTATTATTTTTGTAATAAAATTGTACTTTTGTTTAATTATATTTTTATTAATAATTTAAATTACAAATTATTATTTTTTTTTTCATCAAGAAACATTTTTTAATTAAACGTTTTATTAAATAATTAGTAAATGTACTTACCTACAATTATTATTATTATTATTAATTTTTTTTTAACACATTTTTATAGTTATTCGAAGTCTAATAATACGCGGGTAATCTATCACTATTTTTGAATTAAATTTAAAAATAAAAAAATCACGAGACAAATTTACAATTTTTAAAAAAATACGCGCACAGAAGTTAATTGTTTATGGAAAAAAAAAATGTTAGACTACTTTTGATGATTAAAAAAAAAGTTATTTTATTTAATTTTAGATGAAATATTTATTGAAAAAGCAATAGAAGGAGTTTATAAATCACCTGGTAATTGTGTTGTAGTGGTAGGTGTTGATGATGCACGCTGTAGTCGGTATTGGGTGGTAGGATTTGTATTACCAGGATTTTGAGCTGGCGGGAATTGGCTAGCGGTTGGAGATGCGGGAGGAGGAAATACTTCGGCAGGAAATGGAGATTGCCGTGCCGGAACTGCGGTGCCAGGCGATGGCATGGATCGTTGCTGCTGAAGCTGTTGTGTTGCATTCGGTTGCTGTTGTTGCTGCTGTTGTTGTGGTCTTACGGAATTTACATTGAACATTCTTTGATTATTACCGTAATTTCCCTGTATCGCAATAAATCATTCTTGTTATTATTAATTAGAAAAAATATAATTCATTGTTTTACTTAGTTCGTATAAATGTTTATAAGACTTTAAATCATCTTATTTTTAATTAAATATCATTGTCCGGTACTAATTGTGTCATTAATATTATTAATTAATTTATAAAATTTTTAAATTTAATTATACTTAGAAATTAATAAGAATTTTTTTTATAATAAAGATATTAAATTATATTGTGATAAAAACATATGCAACTACTGATTAAAAAAAAAACTGTCAGTGGTAATTTACAAATAATTTTTAAATATTAAAGACTAATAAGTAATTTTTATTACTCTATTGTAGTAAATAATGAAAACATAATTTTTAATTAAAAATATTGCTAAAATATACCAGCATCAAAACTTGAAGTTTCAGTGTCTCTAGTCAATCAAAAGAAGATAATTTCGGTCTAATGCTGCAGATTAATATCAGCAGACGCTTACGATAATAGTTGGTCTTAAATTAACTTCATTTTGACTAGCTGCTGACACTGAAACTTTAAGTTTCAATGCAGGTAATCATGAAAACTCTAGTGTGTAACTCAGGATGAAACACAATGTCAACCAACTTCACCCTGTCTGAAATCGTTGTTTCATCCCTTGTCACACAATATACTATAAATTACCTGCGATACCCGCGGGGATAAAGACTGATGATGAGCAAACGTCATCATTGTAGCCGGAGAATGTGGAGATAGCCTAGATGCTGCTGAAATCGGTTGACCACTGTTGAAATTATTATTTACCGCACTAGAAAAAGTTTAAAAAATTATTTAAATATTTAAAAAAAATAAAGATAAAATATTTTGAAAAAAATAAACAAATAGTTACTGTTGATTTATTGTTGATGGATGGGAATAAGAATGTGAAATTCTATGTGTATTAGATAATTGGACGGAGCCTCCATAGCCTGGCGACATTTGTGAATCGGATACACCAGTTCGCTATAAATAGAAAATAATTATAATTAAATAAAAATTATGTAACTGACTGATATTTATCATATTATCATATATATACATACCTGTAGCGAAACATTTGGAGCAACAGCATTATTCAAGAGATTATCAATGTTCTGAATGCCTGGTATTTGATCAGGTGCCGTAGCATTTGAGGGTATAACAACTTGTTGCTGCTGTTGCTGTTGCAACAAACGATTTTTCAATTGCTGTTCGTGTCGTTGTTGCTCTTGACGTTGTTGATGCTGATGCTGATGTTGCTGTATCAACTTCTGCCGGTGTTGTAACTGCAATTGCTGCTGTTGCTGTTGTTGGGGAGTAAATTGTGTTGCTGGTTGTCGTATTCCAGCCTGGCCAGTAAACCTCGCTCTTGTTTGCTGTTGCTGCTGATACATAGGCGGGGGTTGATAATTGTGAGCTGTTGTAACGGATGTTCCACTACCCAACTGCAATAAATATTTATAGTAATTTATAATTAAATAAATTTTATTTAGTTGATTGTACAAAATAAAATAACTTACTGCGGAAGAATAAGCTGGTGGAGTTGAAGGCATTGTTATTGTGGAAGACGTGGGATTAACAGCAGATTCGCAGAGCATCAATGATTTTTGTATAGCATTGATAGCCATTTTTTCTTTCATTGGATCATTTGGTGGCTCAACACTATCCAATAATAAATTAGCCATTGTCGATGGGTCTACCATTACTTCGTCTGGTACAAATTCCATCACTTGATCTAATATCTCTGATAGAGCTGGATCTGATGATTGATTATCCCACGGATTTGATTCGGAAATTGGTGTACGAAAATCTCCCCCATTTCCACCACCTCCACCACTACCACCACCTCCTCCTCCGCCAGTAAATTCTGTATCCATTGGACTCATTTGAGGTCTCTCCTAAAAAAAAAAATATTTTTTTATGATACCGACGTCTAATAATTTTTTTTTTACCGATAAAATTTAAAAAAATATATTTTAGAAAATTACGCCTATGGTTTTTTTTATTTCCTACATGTCCATATATATATATATATATTTTTTTTTTTTTTTTTTTTAAATTAAATTATTGAAAAAATACCCGAAAATTTTTATGCGTCTGCTAACAGGATCATATATTTTTATGTGAATGTAGCAGACATGAGGCAATTTATTAATTTGAAATAAATAAATTAATTAAAATAATGAAATTGAAAAAAAAGCGCGCGGTAATTTTTCAATTATCTAACTACGCATTTTTTCATTTTGTTTCTACTCGAATTGTATTTATTTATTCAAAAATTTGAAAAATTACTAATTGCCAGTTACATTTACACTCATTATATTTTTAATTAATTAATATTTTGTTAATTTCATAAAAACAAATCATTGACCCACGTATTTAATTGAAATTAATCTCAATAATAATACTACATTAAATTATATACATATATATCACTATATATTTATTTTTTTATTAACAATAAAAATTTAATAAAGCCATTACTGATAATGTCATTATGCAATTAAAACTTTTTAGTAATCAAGTTAAGTTTTAAACAAAATAAATCCAAGTTCAAGAACATGATCAAATCCTTATTATTTGATTCGCACATAAAAAAATATACACAAGTTTCAAACCTTACATTATAAATTTCCATTGAAATATATATAATACGAAGTACTACGAGTAATTATTCTCACTCAAAATTTCTTGATAAATATTATATATACATATATATATATAACTGAAAGAACTACTGAATGATATTAGCATAAGTCAACAAGTTAATTCACATTTAATCTTAAATTAAAAATATAACGACAAAAAAGTTTATCAAAGATTGCTTTTAAAATAATACAACTGATATTATGTCTCGAAATAATTTAACTTTTTTCCTCGACCGTCTGTTCTGTCGGTAAAATGATTTTATGTTGATTGACATATTCTTCTACTGACCACCTGACAGCCATTTTTATTGCGATGACGGAAATCTACAACCGAAATAATATATCAAGACTGAAAGAACTTGATCGTACAAATAGTTATTTCCGGTAACGGAGTCAATTTTGTTCATTCAAATTTTCTCTCACAATTTTCTGTTAGATTTAGATGAATTTTTGATTCTCAAGTTTTTTTTTCCGCAACGAAGGCAACTTTCTGAGTCTATCCATTAATATGGCGGCTGTAAATTTACGTCAACCTGTAGTTCATGTTGTATTCATACTACAATCAGAACTTGGAATAAAACTTGGCTGAAAATACTGAACAGCAAGTTTTGGAAGAGAAACTTATCAGGATAGTTATTATATTTTTTTTATTTGATATCAAGTCTAGCTTTTCATAAAATTTAGTAAAAAAGTAAAACCTATACAATTTATAAATTTAAATTAACTTAGTTTAAAATAAACAGTACTAATGTTAAAGATAAGTACTCACTTATGGAACTAGTACCCCATCACTTCATTTATTTGTAAATATATATTTATTGAAATTAAGTAATAATAAATATACAAAAATATATGAGTAATCGAGTATTGAATTCTTACCTTATTTGAAAAAAAAACTAAATTAACAACGTGCTAACACTGTGAAATGGAAATAATTTAACCGATTTCCTGCAAAGGGTGTGATGACTTGGAATTTCGAATACGAAATGACAGTTGAAAAATTTATGAACAGTGAACAAATTAAAGTATAAAATTATTATGACTCATTGACTGAGCAATTATTTCGCTTTGTACATTTTAAATAAAATGCCTGTGATGGTAATCGGATAGTAACACTAAATTACTTTTATTTACAAAGAGATTTCAATGATAATAAAAGCAATACAGTAAATGATAAATATTGGAAAAAATAAATTGTAATGTAGAATTACACGTCACTAGTTCCGAGTTATTTTTGAACATCAGTAAACTAGTATACACTCGGTCTAGTATTCTATGAGCATGATACAAGTAAGAAAAATAAATAATAATAGTAATAATAAATATAAGCGGTAATTAAAGAAAATAAATTACTAACGTGACTTAGCATGTGATTGAGGTAGATATTGGCTGCTTGGCGAGGTAGTTGTCTCGATTGATTTTGAAGGGGTGTACGAGCCGAGGTAGCAACAGTAGTGGTTGCAGTACTTCCAACAGATTGCATTCCACTTCCCGTCCATGGTTGTTGCTGCTGTTGTTGCTTTAGTCGGTCGGCGACGCGTGGCAATTTATCCTACGCAATAAAATAGATTATCTATCGAGCGTGATCGTGTTTAAGACGAGGTGTGGAGATTGGTGCCCAAGCCGAAGGCGAGGCTACCAACATACGAACGTCTTAGACTCGATTGTACTAGATAAATATATCTAGTATTAGTTTTTGTGACAGATATTTGAAATTTACTACAGTTAGTGCCTATAAATGGCAGGTTTTAAGTCAGAAAATGAGAGAGGTCGGTAAGTCTAGGATTTAAAATGATGATAAATTTGGTCACAAGATGGCTCGTTAAGTTACTTCGATATTTTTTGGTCGTTTGCTATTGCACATGTAACCAAAAAATATTTTTTGATCCGTTAATGACGTCACTATTAGAATGATTAGGTATCGTTTTTACCAGTTGTATCTTATCTAATATACCCTGATAGCCAAGTTGGCGAGAAACTGGCGTCCAACCAACAGCCGCAACTAGACACCAAGTTGCCTGCAAAAGTTGGAAATCCAATAAGTTGACGGTCACTTTCTTAGAAAGTTGGTGGCAAAAGTTAGCATTCATAAGTTGACGGAAAGTTGCCTTCAATTTTCTCAGAAACCTGCATTCCAGTTGCGGCTCTTCCCTGGCGTCAACTTTCTCAGAAAGTTGGCAGTAACTTGTAGCCAAAAGTTGAGAAAGTTAGAGTTGTCGACAACTTGTCGTCAAGTTGGTCGGAAACTAATGAATATCAACTTTTGGACAAGCAGCTCGTGCTATCAGGGTTTTTGAGCTGCCGGTTATACGCGCTAAATGTCGTACATTTCAAGTGTCTGTCACAAAAAATAATAAACAATACTCATGCGCATTTATAAAGATTTATGTAACACAAAGAACTCATTGTTATGGTCTTATGTATATATATATATATATATATATATATATATATATATATATATATATATATATATATATATTAGACTGTGTCAAATAAAATCAATATTCATTTTTGGTCTCATAGGAAAATTACTGAATGTAATATAAAAAAATTAGGTACCAAGTTGGGCTCCAACTCAATTACAAAACGCGCGCTCGCATAAATGAAATTTGATATTTAAGAAGCATGGGAAAGTTTTTTTTTTTTAACTGAAATTTTATAGCTCGTCAGTGGATCAATAAATTGAAACGACCATAACATATTGTAGAGAATTGAACGCACTACAAAAAAGTCTCTTATACTTTTTTTGATAAATCTAACCATTCAAAAATTACTTTTTTACAAAAATTTCAGTTTTTTCCTACATGATTAATTTGTAAAACCTCTAACTTTTGAATAGTGAGATTAAAAAATTTAAAATTACATATTTTGATTGCCAAAAAAATAATCTACAAGAAAGTCCATGACATTTTGCGATAAGTTTTGCTGGAAAAGTAAAAAAAAAAACAAGAAATTTATAATAAGTTTGAGTATACACTTAAATAACTTTTGAGCCGTTGAATTTATCAAAAAATTATAAGAGACCTTTTTTGTTGAGTATTTAATTCTCTACAATCTGATATGGTCATTTCAATTTATTGATCAGTTAACGAGTTATAAAATTTAAATTAAAAAAAAATGTTTCCCATATTTTTTAAATGGGAAATCTCATTTTATTTGGCTCAGTAATATTTATATATATGTACATATACTTATAAATTAGTGTCATACCTGTGGAGTTGCCGATATCACAGATGCAGGGATTGGTGGGATAGTAGTTGGCTGAGAAGGCTCTTTTGCCAGGAGAGACGCCAACATTTTGTTTTTCTCCCATAGCTTACTTGTCGCGTGATTCGTAGAGCGACTGCTACCCGATGAAGATACTTGATGGGAATTATCCATTGATCTTTTAACAGACATATTTAAATCCCCGTCTTCACAAGGTCTCTTTTGGCCACCAGCTTGCGATGTACTGCCGTGGCCGTGGTCATTTGATTGAGATGATGATGGAGCGGATGATTTAAACCCAAGACTTCTCAGCAATGAATCATCATCACGACTCTATTAAATAAACGCAATTATTAATAATTAATTAATTAATTAATTAATAAATAAATAAATATTTTATATTAGTCATCAATAATAAATATATTTATTACCTTCTGCTCTTGCTGCATTTTTCTTTCGTCATCTGATTCCTTTAGTAGTTGTTGAAGAAGTTCATTTTGTTTCTTTGAACCTGCTCGTGTTTCATCATCTTCATCATTTTTTTCATTCAGCAGCTTCAAGTAAATGGAAATAAAAAAAAAAGAAAAAAAATATTAATAAAATTCGTCGCAATATTTAAATAAAATATTTCGTAGTTAAACTGTTGGTTTAAATTTAATTGTGCGACCGCGTAATATGACAATAGATTTAATTAACGTCGAGTTGCACGTGTATGTGTAACTGACGGAAGCGTTTTTACCGCGCATTATAAAATAAACGTCAGCAAATAACTTGAGTCATAAAACACGACACTATGGATCTATATCGTTACTCATATGAATTGTAGTATAAAATAAAAGTAAAATTAAAATATAAAAATAAGAATAAAAATTACCTGGAGCAGCATATTGTTTCCAAGTGATTTAGAATGCTCAGCAGCGGGTTTCGGTGCAATGCCAGTGTTTGATCTGACCTTAGCACTGTGCTCCGAATGATAATCATCCTCGTCTTGTTGATTTAATAATATTTTCAATATCCTATGTTCATTTTGGTTTTCCGAGTCATTGTTACTACTGTCCTGAGTATCATCATTGCTGACATGATTTCTCGTTAATAAATTCCTAAGTCTACCGGAGTCACCAGATGAACTTAAACTACTTTGAGACTCGGCAGATGCCATTAAATTAGTGGGTGTATTGACGGAAATATTTGAAGCAGACATTGATATAGGTGTAGCAGCATTTGAACTACTGGCTGTCGTAGTTGATGGGATTGATTGAGTAACACTCATCGTACCCGTAAGAGACGACATGATAGTCGTCGACGCTGATGAACCAGGTGAGGTACCAGTTACAGACGTCATTGAGGTAATTGTCGTTGATCCTGTTGGTGAGAGTGTTGAGGACGTTGACGCACCGCCAATAGACGATGATGTAGTTGCTGTTGATCCGATAGATTCAATACCATGACTACTTGGCGTTGAACATCCTCTGACATCTTTGCCGATAGATGCTCCGGAAACAGGACCTGCGCTAGTACTGGCGCTGGTACTGGCATTGCCGCCGTTGGCAGTGACACCTGGTACGCTGAGCAAAGACGTTGGAGAATCCTGAAGAGGACTGAAGGGAAAGGAATTACTGAAGGAGTGTACGCCAATCATTGTTGTTGGGCTGTAAGCTCTTAAAGGACTGCAGTGCGACGTCACCGTGGAGTTTGAGGTGAACGCTGCTTGAGGACTTGATGATGGGGCTGGCTGGGAAGGTGGTCGTGAGTTTGACGGGCCAGTATTTCTTGACTCGGGCCTAATATTATCAGCACAACCACTGCTGCTATCCAATTCCCATGAGGAATTTGGAAAAAATTCAAGTTCCAAATCCACATTTGAAAAATGATTAAATGGATTACTTGCTGTTGCAGGCCCGAGTGGATTACAAGAATCACTTGTTGTTGTCGTAGTTGTTGTTGCTGTTGTTGTCGTCGTTGTACCAAAGGGAACACTTTGATTATTTGTCGTACGAGCGCTCATACCACTCACTTGACCGTTCACATGAGCCACGGACATTAATGGACCACCCACATTATTGTTATTATTACCGTTATTATTACTACTATTATTTGCACAATGATTACTAGAGTGTCCTGAGCACACTTTGCTATTGGAAAGCTGACCACCCTCGTTAGGCGTTAAGTCATTGTCTCTATCGTGGACAACATAAACATATATAAACATGAGATTTCACTTTTTTAAATAAAACAACACTAACTATTGCTACGGTAAAATCTCAAACTTTTAAATTCTATTTTTAAATATTCACAACTTAATAGTGACTTAGATTAATTTATTAATTAAATCTGGGTTAATTGTGAGGATCTCATTATTATTTGTGATTGCCGATAAAACTCAAAGTTCAAGCATGATTATGAATGGGATTAATTGAACATAGGAACGATTAATGATTAATTAAATTTTTTAAAACGTGAATGTGTTATTGTTTATATGTATAATTAAAAAAAAAAGTAACAAATAAATAAATAATCCCTGAGTGAAATTGTTTATTATTTAATTATATTACTTAAGAGTGGCCAGATCTCCAACACCGAAAAAAAATATAAATAAACAAGACAGTGCATATATAATTACTACGGGGATTCAAAATGAGGAGTTTGCGTACGATTTTAAATGAATGTAAGCAGTATTAATAACGTATTTAATATTTGTCCCATTTTTTGAGTATTAGGATAATGGTTAGTTGTGATGTTAATTTAAATAATAAAATGATTGGATGGTTTTTGAAAATCAGGGTCAGGATTATCGGGAAAGAGTTTAGATTATAGAAATAATTATTGTAATATAACTTACCCAATAATAGAATAAGTAGACATAATGAAATCAGTTTCGTTTATATTCGAAGGGTTTGCTCCAAATATTTTCGATTTTGTTTGAACGTTGACGAACGTTTCCGGGCCGACACGCAGCTGGTACATAGAAGTTTCACCTTCACCACGTTGAAGTGTGTTCTTTAAATGTACAGTAAATTTGCTAAGATCGTTCGGGTGACACAAATCTTGTACATTAGTTCCAATGAGCTCCTCCTGCAATTTTATTATTTAAATAACGACTATTTTTTACGGAGGTTAATGATAACTAATCACTCTAATTAATTAACGAGAATAACGACACCGATATCTGCACCGAAAGTTTAAATTCCTGCCCTATTTAAAGGGAGAAAAGTCGTTTTTTTTACTTGAGAGAAATTCTTCCCTCAAAAGAGGCAGAAATTTAAACTTTCAGGTACAGATCTAGTGAAAAATTTCCGCTGACTCGGGCCATTTTAGACGCAACTTGGAATGTCTTACTTTCCACCCTAGGTGTGTAATATATTATTTTTTTGCCAACGTTTCGTCACTTTGTGACTTCCTCACGCTTGACAATAAGACACAAATTTTTTAAAAAATTATTTTAAACATAAAAATTTATAAAACTTGTCTAGTTACCAAGTATTAAAATTTAAACATTTGTCAACAAATTAAGTATGTATTTTTAGTGAGAATTTTTTTTTAAAAAAACGTTGGCAAAAAATAAAAAAATAATTACATGTATATAAGTGTCCTTACTTCCTGTTAATTGATTAGAGTTATACTATGGACGTAAACAACTAAAGTAAAAATTAATCACGTAATCAGAAAGTAAAAATATTTATTGTCAATGGTTGTATTAAATTAGTAATAGAAGTTTTTACTGTCAGTAATTTATTTCTAAATGTCACCAAGTATTTTTCGCGACATTAAAATCATGACCTACGAACCACTAAAGGGTAGAATATATATTTTAAAAATAGGAGTTCAAATAAAAATACCTTTTTTATGTACTGAGTATAAGAGGATGAAAGCCAACTGGTATCAACATTAATAATACGTCCAGTAGTATCCAATTTAAGTGTAAACTGCTGTATTGAAGCAGCGTTTGAGGGTTTTTCGACGTATGAAATTCTACGTGCAACGCACATTACGCATGGACCAATATCAGATGATTCTGATGTAACATCATTATTATCTAAATGATCATTTGTGTTTGGAAGTATAGCAGAGCATATTTGCATCGATTCATATTTAGATATACGCTGCTGTTTTTCTTCAATAGATTCTTCTTGATCATCTGGTGGCTTAACTAAAAAACGACAGTTAAATGTTCGGTTTCTTGACTGTACTTGAGGCTCGCTCGTCCATCCTATAATTAACAAAATAAATTTGTTAATTAAAAAATATAAAAGCTAGGGTAGCAGTACCTTTTTTGCCCAGTTTTAGACATTGAAAAATTTAAATACATCTTTGTAAAAGGCGCGATAACATAAGTCATTTTTAAAATATGTTTAAAAAGTCTTTTTATCTCACTATTAAAATGGAAATTTTATTTTACACTTTTTCATTAATTAAAATAAAAGATTGAATGTCCAAAAATGGAGCAGTGGCCATAAATGGTACCTCTACCCTAGATAATTATTTTATAATTTTGAAAAAGAAAAAAAATAGAGAATATCTACACAGTAAAAAATATTTTTCTTCCCTCCGGGCGAAAAGCGTCAACTTTTTTCCCGCTGTGTGAAACGGAGTTGACGCTTTCCGCTTCCGTCGAGGAGAAAAATAGTATTGACACCTTGGGCAGTAAATAAGAAAGCCTCAGATCACATGTTTGTTGACCTCGGCTTCGCCTCGGCCAACTCATTACATGAGATCTGAGACATTTCTTACTTTCCTGCCCGAGGTGTAAAATATACTATTTAGTGATAAGAAAATTTTTATCTTTATTTCAACATGACAATTTTTCTTACGGTACAAAAAATAAATTATAAAAGTTAACATTTTTTTTTGTATCGCCACGGACATTTATAAAATTTTGAATTTACTTCCTGTATTACTCGACTGTGTTTAAATGTAAACAAAAATTTTGTGTTTGAATTCACCACAACTAGTCTGTGTTAAAAAATAACTCAAGTGTGGAGATTTTCTAACACAGATTACGTTGATTTTACCAGAATATTTTGTTACTGTGTAAGAGTAATTAAAGAAAGTAAGAAGTAAGAAATAGTTCTGACCTATTGACATGGGCATTAAGCTGGGCATAAAGGCTTGATGATCACCGTGATGAATAATATTATAAATATCCTTCCCGAGCACATCTTCCTTGGTGTAATTTATATACTGTTGTATATTGTCTGTTACAAATTCCACGCGACCCTCCGTGTTCACGACGAATAGAAAACCGTCCAAAGCCTGTGAAACATTAAAATATGTTGCATTGGCTGCAACGAACGAAAGTATACTAAATGTCTACTAAGTCGTTCCACGTATTTTTTTTTTCTGTTTATCTAAAGTAATTATAACAATATCAAAAAAAAAATATTTTTTAAGATATTATTATAATAATAATAAAAGTATGTAACGTCAAATTAAATACTTTGACTATGAGATATCGTTTCATCATTAGTGTCACTAATGTGGGGCTAATAGAAATCGTGATATGATAAGTTAATCGATTTTGAAACCAAATGGACATACAAAATAAAAACTGGGTCTATATTTATATATTTATTTCTTTTAAAATTAATTAATAATTCAAAAATAACTTAACTCTTAAACTGTCTTAATTTTTGTCCCATGTCGACTATCAGTAGGAATTAAAAAAAAATAAATTTTTATTTATATGATACTGGAGTCAGCTGACATCTAATAATTTTTTGATTTTTTTAAAAACCATAAATTATAAAAAAAAAAAATATTTGAAAAAATTGCACCCATAGTTTTTTTTAATTTTCTACATGTGCATATTTTAATTTTTTTTTTATTTTTTTATTGGTTCGTTGAAAATGAAATCCGAAAATTTTAAATTGTCTGTTAACTGCAGAATCATTTATTTATTACCTGGATGCGTTTCTTAGCAACTTACCTCGAGTAAAATGGGTCCAACTTGATCATTAGATAATATATTAGGATTCGAGGAGGAGACTTCGCCCTGTTGAACTGCATGACTATTATTGCCTTCTTGTCTCTGTAAATGCTGAATCTAAAAAAAATATTTATCAGATTTAATGGCAGTGAGTAATAGATAAAAATAAATTAAGTAAAAGTAAAAGTTTTAACATATTTTATATTTTTCTGAGAAAGTCATTTTTTTATTTTATTTTTGTATTTACTTATTAATTTATTTACTCATACAATACAACTAATTAATGACGACACCGTTTAGTTATCTATTCAACAATATACTCGTGATAAAAGCGTATAATGTGAGCAGTGAGTTATCGGGATAGCTTTTGATGACAATGTACTCAATACTTGCATTTATTATCTATATATCTTTGTTCGTTGGTTATTTAAAACAGTTTAAACACAAAGTTCAACTTATTTAAGATTTTTATCATATTAGTTTGTAATAAATATTTCATTAATTATTCAGCTGATCTCTCTTTTTTTTATTGTTTTCTTTTCACCTAAATTATATATAATTAATGACAAATATAAAGAGTATCTGATAAAGACTGTAATCAGTCGGATTTATAACATACTTTTTTTTTTACTTTGTACTATAAATGATTTATTATAATAATTTATTTTAAAATATCAATAGGGTAATTGTTGAAGTGTCAAAAATTTATTTTAAAAAAATAACTAGTAAAAAAAAAAATTTAAGTAAATTTTTCATTATTTAATAATGATACTGAAGTTAGCCGACGTCTACTAACTTTTGGATTTTTTTTAAAACGATAAAATATGAAAAAAAAATATTTGAAAAAATTGCACCGAAAGTTCATCCAATTTTCTGCAGGTGCATATTTTTATTTATTTATTTTTTTTTTATTAGTTTGTTGAAAAAAAAATCCGGAAGTTGATAATCATCTGTTAACTTCAAAATCATTATTTAATATTACGTACAGTGTAAAAAATTTTCGGAGTAAACGTGAATTAAATTCGAAATCACTCTGCTAGAAAAACAAACTCCTTGTTTACTTCGTATGCTGAATGATTTTTTTTGAAACTCCGGAACTCTGGCGGTAAGTTCGAATTTAAATAAAATCCGCAATTACTCCGAATTTTTTACAGTGTAATAAATATATATGTCTATCAATAAGTTTTAGAGTTAAATAATTAGAAATTGTACGAAATAAATTCCAATATTGGTATCAATGGATTTACCCTTTTTTAGGAAATATTTTTGCTGGCTTTAGAGGGTTGACTTTTTATTTATTTATAGATTTGTTGGCGGGTTGGTGAAAAAAAATATATATTTATAGCGAAACCTAAATTTTCGAGTAAGTTATTAGGGTTTGCGAAGAAAAAAAAATTGAAAAAAAAACTAGCCGCAATCCCACTGAAAGTAACAGTCAGCTTAGCACACGGACCCTAACGTTTTTCAAATTTGAAATCCCTGAGATTCAAAAATTAAGATTCTGTTACTTTTCTGTCTTCATAAACCTGCTGTCTAAGTATTAATTTCAAAAAATAATTATAGCAAGCCATAAATAAATATTTTCCGTGGGTAAACAGGACGAGCCTCTCAGCATCTTTATCAAGATCTCGTGTTAGGTTACACGTTTATTGAGTTCTAATTAATCTTAATCATTGGCCAATAAAAAAATGTCTCTAAATAACTTTTCGTATCTAATGAAATAAAAAAAAATTATTATTATAATCCTGACAATAGACAATTAACTACTTTAAGATTTTTTTTTCAATAATTCAACTGTCCAAAAAAAAAAAAATTAAAAATATGCACACGTAGAAAATTGAAAAACCTGCAGGTGCAATTTTTAAAAATAATTTTTTTTGAAATTTATCACTGAAAAAAAGTCCAAAAATTATCAGACGATAAAATATGATTCTGAAGTTAGTAGACAATTGAGAATTTTTGAATTTCTTTTTAGCATTAAAAAAAAAAAAAATGCGTATGTAGAAAATTATGAAAACTATAAGTGCATTTTTTTGAAATTTATTTTTTTTTTTTTGTAATTTATCGGTTTTAGAAAAATTAAAAAATTAGACATCAGTTAATTACAGTATCGTTAATTATTGTATCGAATGAGACGAAAACTAGCGGAATGCAGTAAGTACTGAGTAAAGTGTACATGAAATAAAATGAGTATGATATATATTAAAATGGAAGTTTTCTATTATCGGCTGAGTTCACGGTCGCTGAGAAAAACGTCCTTGAGTTTATATTTCCCGGCGCCGATAGATCGCGTCGTAATCTCAATGTGAATTAACGCGTGGCCTCGAGAAGTCGGTGACTCCCACAGAGTCCGACAAACGGGCCTGGCGACGTTGCCGCTTTTAAAACATAGTGCAGAGCAATGCACACAAGCACACGTAACACGCATAGCACACTAGCACACAAAATATAAATTTACAAACTGAAACTCTGCATCAATTTAATCATGAATTACCTGATGGCCACAACATCAAATTTACCGCTAATTCATATCCTAATTTTATCATCAATTCAGTATCTAACTTGATGACTAATAATTTATTATGTACAATTTTACTTACATCATACTCAATTTTACTTACATACATTACGAATCTTGTGTATTTATGTTATGACAAGGATCGTAAATTGAAAGTAAATCTGAGAAAGATGAAAAAAAAATGGCACAAATGGAGTTTGAAAAGTGCTTAATCATTTCTCTCGAACTCTTAATGTCTTGTAGTTTAATACCTTCCGACATCATCGACCAAATTACGGGCGTATTTTGTTTGGCTTCTCAACTCTCTATAATGGCCTCACATTTTATTACTCGTTAATTTTTCCAGATATTCATTTAATTCAAATTAAAGTCTTAATTTGTAGTGTAAGGCAACAACTAGACTTGCAGAAAAGTCAAAATCAATAAATTTTGCAACTAAAATGGAAAATAAAAATTGGAAAAATAGTTGACTATGGATCTGCCAATATATCGTCAATTATTTGAAGGAATTTATAAAAATTTTTATTCTTTACCAATGCTATGCTCGAACTGTCACCAATTCAAATTAATTTTTTGACATACGATAGTCCAATCTGTTCAAAAACTAGAATTCCTTTTTTTCTTTATTTTAAAATTGTGCGGGTAATTCAAAAACTCAAACGAACTAATTAAAAAGACCTAAAAGTTCACATCTCAAACGCTTATATAATAAAAACAAACGATTGAAATTTAAAAATTATCATAATCAGAATTTTTATTTATTTACTTTTTATCTCTATTTTTTTAGTCACTTAATTAATACATGACAACTCTGACATAATTCCTTATTAGGGATTCTTATTTTATTCACATTATAAATTTATTCAAAACAATATAATGCTGTTACTTAATTGAAAAGTATAATTAGCTGATACAAGAAATCTAAACTTTATTACTGATTGACTTGAATATCAAATTCTGAATTTGTGTATAAAAATTAATAAAAAAAGTTTGAAGTCTAGCATCCATTTTCGAATCAAATTTTTTTGTTCCTAATTATTGGCTCAGTAATAATAAAAATAAAAGAAAAAAAATTTTTCAAAATTCAAACAATTTCAAAAACTAGTATACGCATTAAACATTTTTTTTTTTTTATAAATTTTTGTGTCAGATGAGTTCAATATTCATCAACGATTCTGTTTGTTTATAAGTTTTTTGCTATGATTTTTTATTGCGCTATTAAGTATTCAAAAAAATCACATCTTAGTTTTAAAAAAAATTATTGACAATTTCGTAAACTTCAAAATATTCTTAATAAAGTCCGTTATTGTTTTTTAGCACAATTTTTTTTATTATGAAATATTTGTTCTAAAAATAAAAAAAAAAAAAAAGATACGTACGTCAGTTTTGAAAACTTGTCAGCCACTCATGCATTCAAAATTTCAAAATTACTTTGGTTTAATTAAAAAAAAATTTTTTTTACTGATTGATTTCATAATCACAGTAAAATATATACTCTGAAATGTATGAAAAATTAATAAAGTTTCAATTAAATAAGACTTTTATTTATTTCTGCTTATATCTATGACTTCTAATTGGTACACTTGTATTTTTAAATTTAATAAATCGTCCAATTACATGAGCGAATAAAAAAAATTGTCGTTAATTAAACAGTTGTTATCTTAATTGTTATGTTTGATCACCAATCATATGTATTACATTTTGTTTCATAGATAAAAAAACTTAAGAGTTCTTACGAAAAGGGGAAGCCAATAATTTTGATTTTTAAAAATTCATTAGTCGAAAACCGATAGTTCTATTAATTTAAAGACTGTTGTTACTTTGGGGCAAAAAAATAAAAGTCGTTAAGTAAATTCCAAGTTCTATGAAAAACAAAAAATTCAACTTGTCAATATATTATTGGCTATAACTCAAAACAAAATGGTCGAGCTGATAATAATAAATATATTTTTATATATTCTATCATAACTACAAAAAAACAAGTCAAATTAAAATGAAATATAAGTATGACTAATCTTTCAATCTGAGTAAAAATTTAAAAATTTTTTTTGTAGAATACAACTATAAGTAATTATAAGTTGTAAAATCAATTAAGTTCTTAATGTAATGCCCTTTGATATAAATCAAAAAAACTATTTTATCATAGGTATTTTTTTTATAATCAAGTGTCGGCGGCAATAGATTTCTGTTATTAGAAAATTTTTTAAAAATTAATAATAAGATATTTATATATAAATTTAATTTTGTCACGATATAAATTTAAATTTAGTTGAATAATTAATTTAATGAAAAAGTCGTAAAAGTGAAGAGCTCACGGTCCAAGTATTCAGTAGATCAACTTGATGAATCCAAGCTTAAATTTTAACATCACTATCAAATAGAAAAATTTATTGCAATCAATAAAATTTATTATTCTCGTTATATTTTTTATTGCAAATTTAAGTATATATTTTATTAATAATTTTTTTAAGAAAATAAAAAATGTATTTCAGGTTAAAAATTTCTTAAATATGAAGATACTGAAGTTAGCCAACGTCTAATAATTTTTGGAATTCTTTCAAACGATGAATTATAAAAAAAAAATATTCTAAAAAATTGCAGTTATAGTTTTTTTAATTTTCTATACATGCATTTTTTCAATTTTTTTTTTTTTCTAATTAATTTGTTAAAAAAAAAATCAAAAAATTATAAGACGTCGGCTAACTTCAGTACCACTAAATAAGACTTTTCTGATTTAAATTTAAGTCAGCTGAAACGAAACCAAGAAAAATTTAATTTTTTTGACTTAAAAGGATACTGAGGATGTCAAGTTAGCATCCCTTTAAGTCAAAAAAGTCAAATTTTCTTCGTTTCAATTTAGTTGGCTTAATTTTCACTCAAATTCAAGTTTAAAAAAACAAGTTTCTTCAAAATAATATAGGCAATAACGCAACATGTTGAATTTTTTGAATTTTATATTCAAAAATGAGCGGGAACATACCTTCAGAATTCTTTAAGAAATCAAAATGCATTTAATGACAAGTTAAATGCTTCCAAAAATATTAAACTTCCTTAGAAATAAAAAAAACGGATACCAAAGTGATCTTGTAAGTGTTCTATTATGGGCACGAAAAAAAATAATATGGTGATTAATTCATAAATATTTTTTCTTCCTGCTCTAAACAGTTTAATAAGAATTTACGGACAACCTTCACTCGCCCGTATCATCCAAACACTTTAAATTCAAGTTATTAAATTAAATCAAGTACACAATTGTAGATTTACAAGCACACAAATATACATCCTCACTTAATTAAATTCTCTATAAAAATATTAAAGACAAATTTTTTTTTTCCTAGACTTATCCGACATATTGAACAATTATTAAATAAATAATTTATTTAAATTAATATAAGATATTAATGTACCTGATCAACTGTTCTTTGTAGAATTTGACACTTATCCGTCTTGCCAGAGCTCATGTCCGTAGAGGAAATCAGTACGGCAAGCTCCTCGATGAACTCGTTCTCTTGAAAGCGTCGTCGCTTTTCATTAAGGCACTTATTACTAAAGTAGAGAAGAAGTAAGAGCCGTAATTTGAATAAATAAAATATATATTAATGATATAATTATAAATAAAAGTTTACTTAAACTTACATTTGTGACTGAGGCTTGGCATCTGATTTCTTTCTTTTTTTCGTGATGCCGCCGGTAGTTGCATTCATTTTAAACCCCGATGGGTTTTGTAATTCTCCAATATTCGGTCTAAACACAAATACATAATTCATAAATTTATCTAACAAAATCATCCATTAAATTTAAAAAAAAAAAATAACAAATTATATTTATTTTTAAAAATTTCCCCTTACTCTTCAGAATTAACAGAAAATATATTTTAAAAACCGCGATTTGAATCGCGCTTTATTGTCATTTTAAAATTTTTCTCTGATTCACTCACAATAAATCTCATTTATGATTTATGTACTGCACTAATTGAACATAAAAAAGACACTTTTTCAAATAAGCGTTGCCATGAACAAGCCTGAGATAATTTTGAGTCGAATCAAATTTTATTTTTACTTTTATGGGTTTCGGAAAATCGATTCGTGTGACTAGACGCGATGTCTTCTAAAAGACTTAATGAATTTATCTGTTTTTTTTTTACCGAGCTTAAGATTTTTTTGGGAAAAAAAAAACCTTTTCAAAAACACTACTGTAATTCTTATTATTAAATTAGTATTCATATTTAATCTAAACCCGAGAAGTTTTATTAAAATTTAAATCAAAATATTTTTTTTTTTGCGACAATGAGGTAATGGTAAAATAAAAAATGGCGGCTTCATACAAAAAGGCGGTTGATTTAAATCAATTTAATACATGTTCTTGAAGTTAGCCGACGTCTACTAACTTTTGAATTTTTTTAAAAATGATAAATTATAAAAAAAAAAAATTTTCAAAAAATTACACATATAGTTTTATAAATTTTCTACATGCGCATATTTTTAGTTTTTTTGTGGTTGTCTTGAAAAAAAAATCAAAAAATTGTTAATTGCTAACTTCGGAATCATTTTAATACACAGAGAAAAATAATTTTTTGGCGCGAGAAAAATTTTGAATTATGAATTGAAAACAAAAATTTTCTTAGTGAAATTTCAAATTCAAGTCAATCAGTAATTAATTTTATAAATCTATTGAAATTGAATATTAAAAAACTTTCTGATTAAGTAAGACTTGAAAATATTATTTAAAATTAAACTTTTCTGTTCATGAAGTAAGAACTCCTAATAAGTCATTGTCTAAATGTCACGTGTCATTTATATAAAAAAAAAATATGAAAGTTAAAAATGAAAATTCTCAATTTGATAGTTAGTAAATTTAAATTTATTATTTTTGTTTGACGTGAGTGTTTGAAGTGTAAACTTTCAGAATTTAAAAAACTTCATTTCTATGAATATATATTTTGAAACTATGAATATTTATAAATATTAAAATGAATCAAAATTAAAGGGACTATTGATTTATTTATATCTCACACACTATCACACACCAATTCGAGTGTAATCTTACACACATATCCTTCACCCCTTAGCAACGAAAACCGAATTGTCCTAGATAATTCAGACCTAACGAACTGATGTATACTGACTTGTCACGCGTTTACTTCCATACATTATTACACATTCAAAAAAAAATACTCTTTTCATGCATAATATTTATTATTATCTATTACGAATAAATAAACGGATAAAAATAAAATCGACCGTCAAAAAAAATGTATTTTAATCATGACCATAAATAAAAATTTTCATACTCACTAAAAAAAAAAATATTTATGTTAAAATTGTCTGAAAATTTTTATTATACCGTCTCATAATTTTTGGATTTTTGTCAAAACAATAAATTATTAAAAAAAAAATATTTTTAAAAATTGCACCTATAGATTTTTTAATTTTCTACATGTCCATTTTTTTTTTTTTTTTTTTTTCTTGTAATTGATTTAAAAAAAAAATCAGAAAATCATTATCAAAATTTTTACTCCATTACAAAAACGTCATTTAAAATTTTAAGTATTGAGTTTTAAAATATATATATTTTTTTTAGGTACAACGTGTAATGTGACTTATGACGTTTCAAGGAACTTTAATCGATGCCGAAGCCCGCCTCGTGCTTGTTAGTGAAAACTATTCGTTATATAGTACAGAGTAAAAGAGAATTAAAGAGACAACAAGTAAAGTTGAGTATAAAGTGAAGATAATGGAAGTTAAATCAAGAGGAAGAGTTAGTACTTTGCTTTATGGTATGGTATGGTTTAAAGAAACGTTATGAAATACAGTAGACAAGAATAGAATAAAAGTAGTGTGGAGTAAAGAAGAGTGAAGAAGTGAAGGGAGTTGAGAAATAAAGAGGAAGAGGAAGGGGATAGATGAAATATAAGTAAAGCCAAAACTACTAGTAGTATATAGCAAGGAATATAATAATAAATGGATGAGAAACACTGGGACCAGCTCAACTCGACGCAATGAGATTATACGTCATACGTCATTTGGATCAAGTAAAGTAGGCAGGCAAGCAAGCACGCATTCCCTACGCTTCATCACTTTTACTGGTGCTTTCTCAACTTTCTTCTTCTATTTCTTTTTATAATAAAATTTTTTTTATTCATTCTTTTCTTCACGACTGAATACATTCACTAATTCTGATAATCAATTGCATTATTCAGCTTAAAAAATTTTTTCCTCGTCATTTCTTTTTAAATAAACATTAAACACTTTCTTTTCGACTGACTAAAATATTTTTTTGAATATCAACACCCGAGTTGCAACAGCATTAGAAACTTTAAACAAGAAAGTCGATCTTCTTTAAAATAATAATAATAATGACAATAAAAAAAAGCCACAGATACTGTAGCTCACTTTTGAAATGAGCTATTTTTAATAATTTTTTTTTTTTTCACCGCCTACTTGTGATTTTTAAAAGAAATAAAGCATCTGCATCTTGACGTATTTAGATGTGAGGAAGCAAACGAGCGACAAAAGTACACAGAAAAAAATAAATTTAAATTAGGGTTTGAAATTTTAACTCGAAACCTGGGTGTCAATACGGAAAATTTTTAAATTTCAAACTATAAATTTTATAATACGTGTCGTTAATTTTTAAATTCAAATTTTACACGAAATTATTCTCGTTTGAATTACTATGGTGTCATAGTAAAGCCGAACCCTGGCCATCTGAGAGAATTAAATAAACACATAGAAAAATTACTATGGCCATAATAATTTTTTCATATTTATTTCAATGTCTGTCAAACGGCCACCATAGTCGGCTTTGAAATTCTTCCCATTTCGTCCCGGGAATTCGATTTGGATTTGAATTCGTCTCGGCCAGGTATGGGATTATTCGAGGCCTAATAATGTATATGTATATACACCTTAAAAAAAAAAAATGACACCGTAGAATTTCAAACAATAATTTCTTCATATATTTTTTCCTACATACAATATATTTTAATATATCTAACAATTATTTACGTTTTAATTACAGTAATTACTGATCACTTTATCATTATATTACTTGTCAATTCTCAATTTATATATTTCATTTTTTTCCGCGCAGCATAATAAGTACATATATGTTGATAGTCGTATCGATGTTTCTTCATTATCATTTTATTTTATCATCCACCCGCACAACAATAAATATAAATATCATATATTTTTTACTTATATTTTACACCACTGCCAGTAGTAAAAATAATTTGACATCCATTGAAACATCATTTTAATTATTCTAAATACCTCGTGCTCTACGTCGAGTATATTGATATTATCACATTAATTTTTATCACAAAATTCTATTGTTCCTCGTATAATTAAATAGTAGTAAAAAAAAAATTTAAAAAAAAAAAAAACGGAGACTGAATAAATTCAAATACACATAGCGCACTACAATACTACAGTAGTATAGTAAACGAGGAACTTGGAAACATAATGTGATTAGATGTCTTCGCGCGTAATAACAACATATATACAAATATATAAGTATAGATGTGCATAATATATACAGTGTATGTAGACATATATCTGTTAAGCATGGCTGCAAGTCTATAATACACTCGTACATTCACTTACTCACTT
The DNA here is from genome assembly GCF_026212275.2 of Microplitis demolitor. Taxonomy (NCBI): domain Eukaryota; kingdom Metazoa; phylum Arthropoda; class Insecta; order Hymenoptera; family Braconidae; genus Microplitis; species Microplitis demolitor. The sequence continues at coordinate 3,239,064 of NC_068551.1, read as the reverse complement.
ACTCACACACTAGTTTATCAATGTATAGTAAAGTAGCTTTGATAATATGACTTAACTCGCTTATGTTACCCGCGAGTATTGGTCGAGCAGCAGAACGACTCGTATGCGGGACCTGTACCCGCCGTTGCAATATAGGTCAGTGGGCCAGGGCGATCGTGGCAACGCGGACTTGCGCGCGAGCCAACGACGTCCAACGCCCGCGTTCTCTTCATATCATATGTATATATATATATAAATATAAAAATCATCAATCGTTTTATTCTCACTTTTGAAAAAAACCGATTATGGCGATTTCAATCTCTAAATCTGTAACTACATATATTTATATATATGTATGTATATATATATATATATATATATATATATATATATATATATGTACATATGTAATACTCTTACAACATACATGTAATATAATCATTTGAATTTAATCGTTGCTATTTATTTATTATTTTTTATCTTTTCTTTCGATTTTTTAAAAATTCTCCAGCAACGAGTTGTTGCATTGTTACTTTGTATCAAACAATTATTAAGTGCTGCTGTAATCATACGCGATGTCTCGCTTAACCTAGACCTCAATCAGAGTGATCTCGTGCTCGTTACTATCCAAACATTTTAGCAGTAAATAACACGTGCGTTAGCTTAGAAAAATAAATTGATAAATTGTTTTTAAAAAGCTATAAGTATTTTTTTCTCTGTATAATTAGTGAGTTGAAAATGGTTAAAAAATACAGGATAAGATTTTTTTTTTATAGACTATCTGGCGTAATAGGTCGATCGATGCGGGATCTATTATTATGCAAAGATATACGAGCGTTTGAGGGAGTCACCCCCGTTTGTTGTATACTTGCAAATTAACCGCACGTATCTTCCAGCCAATTAACGTTAATTACGAAATAATCCTTTTTCTTGTAACATCATTTTGTGGTCAAGTGGAAAGTTATTAAAAATAGTCAATTTTTTATAGACCATCTTTTTGTGGGATGTATGAATATCAACAATTGTACTGTCAACAATCGGAAGTCAATTTAGAGTGATTGCGGATTTTTTACTTCCTTACACTGTAAAAATTTGCAGCGTGAATGTGATTAAATTCAGAGTGGATGACTTTATTTATTTAATCCCTTGGAGTGAAATTTACTCCGAAGGGGAGTTAATTTTGATATTAAGACTCCGGACTTTTTAAAAAAGTGAGGGAGTGAAGTCGGATTTAAATAATATCCGTAATCATTTCGAATTCACCCCTGATTTTTTACAGTGAATTTGAAGTTCCGGAGTTTTAAAAAGTCATTGCATACGGAATAAATAAGGAGTTTTTTTTCAGTAAATTGATTTTGGAGTGATCAGGAATTAATTTCAATCCGCATTTACTCCGATTCGGAGTTTTAATATTAAAATGAACTCCACTTCAAGGGGGTTAAATAAATAAAGACATCCTCGCCGGATTTACTCCACGTTCACTCGAAAAATTTTTGACAGTATATATTTATATATGTCTAGGTATTGGGCCCTCTGGTGTGTATTTAGAACTTTTAAACAACCGTAGTAATTTTTCGTTGTCAAGCAAGATTGTATGCCTACTATTATGAAAGAATGATGTTCGACAGCTGACCGGAAGGTGTCTCACGATTGTCGATGCTTGTTTTACTTTCATTTTATATATAAAAATCTATACATTGATAAATAGATTTTTTTTATTACTATTACTCCACTACAATAGTAATTATTTAAATTAAAAATAATATTGTTGTATTGCGTCAATTTGAATGACAAGTGAAGTAACATAAACGTGTACAGAAGACGACGAATGAGATGAGGAGGATGCCAACTACAACGCGGAACGATGACGGCAAACAAGGGCCAGACGTAATACGCGTCGAACGCGAGAGTGGAGTGGAATAAAAAAAAAAATGAGAGAAGAATAAGTGGGAATAAACCAACGTTGCCATGTCGACTCTCAATCTCTTCTGTATACCTCCGTTTTACCTCTTCATTATATACCTGGTGGTTTTTTTTTTTCTTTTTTTTTTTTTTTTTTACGTAATATAAAATAAAGCTCGTATTACAATCAAACAATATAACCGCAGTGACGATTGTTACTTATTTTATTTAAGTAAAATAAATTTTTATTTCACATAAAAATAATAATAATTATTATTATTTATTTATTTATCTGCATTTATTAAAGAATTATTTAATAAAACTAGAGTGTATGTTATGTCTAACGCATAACACGTTCTCTTGGTACGGCTGCATGGTGACGTAACACACGTCTCTTTGCGTCAGCACAAGTGTGACAACGTGCCACTGAGCCAATAGCTATGTCACATGCGCGAGACAGATCGAATTAAAAGGGATTATTTACCCTTTGTACTTTATGACAATGATTAATTTAAAATAATTTATAATTATGACGTATTTTAATGCCTGTTACTTAAATACCTTTTGTAACATTTCAAATCCAGGTATTATTTATAATAATAATAGTAAAAACAAAAGTATATGTGTATAAGAATGGATATATATAATTTTTTTGATGAAAATTGGAGAATGAAATAGAAAAAAAATTTTAAATTAAAAGAGCGGGAAATTTCAAATTTAAATTTGAAAGTGTGATTTCTGGGTTTTATTCAATGTTTCCTATATTTCTGAAGACATAATAATTTACGAAAGAGAGAGGCCTTAGTGATTGCCTCCATTTCTTTGCTCATCGAGTGTAGTAAGAGGTAAAAGGGACAGTAATGACCTTGAAAATCTAGGCACGCAAACGGTTCTCATCTAATCGTATCGTTGTTTCTCTATACTTGTCTATTGTTTTAAGAATATAATAAAATAATATTTAAGGTTTTAAAAATTTCGTAATGAAAACGTCAATTGAATTTAAATTAAGTAAAAAAATGACTTTTTAATACAAGAAAACACCTTGTCTAGATTGATGATATATTTGAAAGGATATATGTATCTATATAATGTATATTAGTGTAATATATTAATGGCGAAATGAATATAAAGAATTATTTGACGGCAATTTTGTCGACATAATTCAATCAAGATAACGAAAAACAAGTAAAGGAAAGTTTTGAGTGTAATTGAACATTGTGCGTAAATATATACAGTACATTTATATGTGGTACTAAGTAACCATTCGTGCAACTGTTTTACTCCAATTGTATCAATATATGCAAAGTTATTACCTCTGCAGCCAAGTGTTAACATCAGAATAATTTGCATACTATTCAACAAAAGCGCAATGAAAATTTTATCAATTTATATTTTTAAAAATATGTGATCCCCAAGTTAGCAGACAATTGACAATTTTCACATTTTTTTACAACAAATTAATTGCAAATAAATATAAACTAAAAATATGCGCATGTAGAAAATTACAAAAGCTATAGGTGCAATTTTTTGAATATTTTGTTTTTTTTAATTTATCGTTTTTAAAAAAATCCAAAAGTTATTAGACGTCGGCAGACTTGTGATTCTGAAGTTAGCAGACAAGTAAAAATTTTCGGATTTTTTTTTAGCATATCAATTACTAAACAATAAAAAATAAAAATATGCACATATAGAAAATTTAAAAAACTATAAGTGCAATTTTTAAAAATATTTTTTTTTTTCAAATTTGTGATTTGTAAAAAAAATTCAAAAATTATTAGACCTTGATAAGCTTTAGTATCATAAAAATACTATTAATTGATCAAATAATTGACATCTATAAAATCGTTTTTTTTTTTTTTTTATACCTTAAGAGTATTTTTAAAAACTAAAAAAATTTTTAAAATTTCATCGGCTATTAAATTTGAGTTTATCTTATCTTTACTGTAAAATATATATTTCAAGGTCCTGTACTAGCTCCTGCGCGCACCTGTACCACACAACACACATAACAATGTATGGGTTACACAAGTCGTCCAAAAAGACGAGCCGCATGCGTACCCATGCGCACCGGATGTGTTCGAACAGATGTTTAGCCCGACGTTGCTTTCGAATAGCTGCAATGTGCCGCGAAGAGAAGAGACTATCGATTAACTAAAACGAGAATTTTCTACCAAGATTAGTTTATTTAGTAACTCAATTATTTTTTCCTACACACACTTACATCTAAGCAACTCTTTCCAATAATTATTACCTCAAAAAAAAAAAAAATCCAATCAGATAAAATTCACATTAGTCCATATAGATAAAAAAAAAAAAACAAGTAATTTTAAATAAAAAAATCGGTGTTATTTTCAAGGACAAAGGTAGAAATATATGACCCAAAATATAGCCGCCTAAAAATTTACTTTCGTTAAAAAAAAATATATACATATATATGTTTACATGAACGCTTATTTATTACGTAAGATAAATTAAGGAATAGAATAAAAAAAATGGTTGGAATTTAATGCAGGCAATGGTTGACCCAAAGATACGAGGAGAGACTCAAAGTATAGAGCCGACCTGCCCTAAAATCGTGTATACGTATCTCCATATCGGCTAGTGTGCTCGCATGCCATGAAATAACTTTTGAAAGGGCAAAGTCGAGAGTTGTGGAGAAAAATAGAACGGGAACTGACTGATGTCATATGTAATATACATATATATATATATATATATATATATATATAGATATGCGCAAAATAGTCGAATGGAGCACACGCGCGAATTTAACAATTTGAGTAAAATTTAAAAAGTAGAGCCGCGGGATGTGATATTGGGTGAGAAGAGCACGAAATTGTGGAGAAATACGAAATTTAGGTTCGGTTTTTAAATAAAAGTAAAAAAAGCATGAGAACGAATAAAGTATACACGTCGAACACGACGCGTCCTTACAATTCTCCCCACCAAAGTGTAGTTTTGTGTTCCCGCTTCGCCGGGCATCCGTCGCGTGAAGCGCGTTCGTGACGCACCAACGTAGCAACGATCCACCACCGCCCATGCCAACAAATTTGTTCGGAACTTGGGCTGTTGGTTGAGTATATGGTAGAGCTAACGAAAACCAACCCACGGCCAGCACTTATATATATTTATATTTATATTGTTATACTGGAAATTAAAGAATGTGGAAGACGATAGATGTGAAAATATGACTGCTGCTTAGTTATATACAAAAGACGTTTTTTTATTCCCAGACTCCACACCCTCGGACCCTCCATTGCCCCAACAAACCATTAGGAACAACCAAAGTATCGACGTGGAAAAAATAAAGTTACGTGGGTATGGTCGTCGGTATATTTTCTCAGCCGGGATAAATATCGTGGCTGTTGGTCCTTTTTTAGTTACACTTGTTATTTTTTTTTATACTGATATTTATTTTATTTATCGCTTGTATAACAACGGCTACGGTACATTTATAATTTTATCCACATATTAAACTTTTAATTATTGAAATTGTTTTTTGTTACTTTCCGAAATTTGGGAGAATTTTTTTTGTTTATAATTAATTGTTTATAAAAAAAAAAAGTCAATTTTCAAATGCGCCTGTATTAATTATCGTTGAGTTAATCATTAATAAGAGTCATCAAGTATTTTATCTTCTAATTAAAAATTCAAAAATTTTACGGTAATTAAGCTAGCAGACAATTAGCAATTTTAGGATTTTTTTTCTATCACTTAATTTAAAAAAAAAAAAAAAAGTAAAAATATGCACTTGTAGAAAATTAAAAAAACTATAGGTGCAATTTTTTCAAATATTTTTTTTTTATACTTCATGGTTTTTAAAAAAATCCAAAAATTATTAGACGTCGGCTAATTTCAATATCATAAAAATTTAAATGTTCGTTCTGTATTGAGCTGACAAATTATTTAAAAAAAAAAAAACTAAAATGAATTAAAAAATTTTTACTAAAAATATAGAAAAATCTGGAATTTTAAAAAAGTTTTATAACTTGTAATTAAAAATATATTTCAAGAATCTATTGGATACAAACTTCCATATCTAATTTTAGTAAAAAATAAAAATAAAATTTTCCTCTATAAGTTGGGATTCCCACAGAGTTTGGAAAAACTTATTACATTTCTGCTCGAAATTTTAAAATAATCAATCAATAAAGTACTCGGTTTTCATAAAAAATAAATTTATTTTACCGTAAACTTTTGTGATAAAAAATAAAAAAATGAAAATGAATATTTTATAAATCCAAATATATACATATTTGTATCAGGCATTTATTTTTAGAGAAAAAAAATATGTTTTGGTATTATTTGATAAGAAAATTATACACAAAACAATACGGACTTAGAAACCCATAATTCCTATCATTAAATAATAAAAAAATAAACACGGTAACTACTGTTATGATAACATTATTATTTTAAAAAATAAATAATAGACATATAGAAATAATGTTGGGTATGGTAAAAATAAAATTCACCTGTTACAATATCACATAACATTTAATTCAGATAGCTTAAACAATAAAATGTAATTTAAGTATCAAATACTAGTCCAAACTAACGTCACTAAATAAGATATCGATTTTATTACAATGGCGTTTCCCGTTTTTATCATATGTATATTTTATATTTTTGTGTTTACTTTATTATCCAATAATATACCAACAGTATACCAATATTAATTAATATCAATTGATATTATATATATTTAATCAAGTGATACTAATTGATTGTCAGCTGTAGTGAATTACATCCCAGAAAAAAAAAACGAAAATAATTTATAAAATATATCAATTCAATTTTCACAAATACCTTTAATTTAATTTTATATATTTTTTAAAATTTTTGTTTACTCAGCGATAAGGTAAAAAAATATATTTTTATTTAAAACGCAAATTAAAAGTAAGTAAAAAAATGGAAGAGTAGTAGCTGATACGAGCAAAGGTGAGGTTGGCTGGTGGTGGTGCGGTAGGCAAGAGATTGGATGCTAGATGGATGACGAGAGTAACTCGCTGCGAAATCGATACAACACACGCGTCAGCCAGCGGATTCTAGGGAAAGGGTAAGGGGGTCGCGACGGCGGCGCACTGATCAACGGGGGTTGTATCGGGGGTGGCTTATCAGGGGTGCAAGGGATGAAGAGAGTAAAGCAGCACATTATCGACCAGTCTGCGAAGAACAAGCGTCAGCCGAGGACGGAGGTCAAGGTCGACAAAGGTACCACGCCTGCTTACGCTCAGCCTTTACTTTTCATCTGACACCATCAGTCTCTCCCTCTCTTAAACTTTTTTTATTTATTCATTTATTGTTTTTTTCCCCATTATTTTCTTTTAAACTTCCATATAATGTAATATAACACAATAGTTGACGTTGTGGTCCTTTAGTCATATCTGTATTCCACAATCATGATTCACAATTGACCAAGCGGAACATCTGCTACTGGAACTCTTACTTCAGCACTTTTTTTTGACGTGTATACCAATTCACGTTTATTTAATTTTTTTTTTACTCTTTAATGAGTATGCGGTAGTTAATTTATTTTTTTTTTTTTTTAAATTCCAATATACGTGATTATCAATTGCGTCATAACGAGGTTACTGTCTTAACATATTTCAAATGAATTGAGATATTGGTAACTGATACCGCGGTTTAAAGACAAATTTTATTTTGTAATCATTTTCATTTTTTTTTTCTAACGCAACGAAATATTTTTTTTTAGAAATTTCGTCGACTATTTTCCAATAGCTTAACAAATTATTAATTTAATAACGAGTTTTTTATTTTTTGTCATTACAATATTTTATTTCATTTAAATTTAAAATTAAAAAATTTATTTTTTTTCTAAACAAATTATTTAAAAAATTATATTTATACAAATTGGTTTGATATTTTTTGAATTGTTTGAAAATATGAGTTTTTTGTTTTTGTTTTTAAATTTATAATTATAAAAAATACGAATAAATTAATATAAACGTAAAATAATTAAAATCAAAATTGATAAGCGATAATAAAAAAGATAACATTTTTTAAAAAATATTATAATTATTTTTTATTTAACCCAGTTTTTCTTATTTACTTATTCTTTAATATATAAAATGATAAATCAACAATTATTTCATAATATAACGTCAGTATGAATATTTTCATTCACATACCGACGAATTTTTTTCATTATTAACATTTTAATTTTAAATTCTTCAACATATTTACTAATTCAATAAAATTATCAACCAACATATATTTATATTATTTTTAAATCCACAACACAAGCATTTTTTAACTGCGCATTTAATGGAACAATTAAACCATCGAGTTAATTTTTTAGATAACGAAATTATGAAGTTAAATTTTAATCACAGAAAAAAGTAAAAAAAAAAACTATTTAATATAGAAGAAACAAATTGTATGTAACAGGTTGTCTATAAACCGATGTAACATTATCATGGTTACGTCTTTTACCATTGAGATACAGGTGCGTATAATAATGAGCATGTGTAATAAGGTTACGTAGCAATAGCTATTACATTACTATACTTGTATATAATTTTTACAATTAATCCTGTAATGTACTTGATGATTTTAACTATTGATATAAATTAACTTTAAAAAAAAATTATAACTTTTTAACCTTACTAACTTTATATATATATATATATATATATATATATATATACTTCGAAGAGCTTTTGATAGTTTCTTATAGTTATAGTTTATCGCATTACTTTGAAACTATTTACTCAGTTGACTAACTTGGAATTATATATTTATATATATATATATATATATATATTAGAATTACAATAAAAATCTTTACTTGTTGCAGTAACATTTTTTTTATAAATAGTTCATTTTTTTGGAATAAATTTTTCAATGACAAAAAATATACAGAAAAAAAAAAAATTTAAGGCAAAAAATTTTGACTCGCGCCAAGAGAATTTTTTCTATTATGAATTGAAAACAGAAATTTTATTGGAGCGAAAAACAGTACACGCAGATAAATTTTTAGTAAAAATTATCCAAAAGTTTTGATACTGAAGACATGTAGTATTTAAATTTTTTTCATGCACATTGTAAAGTATACTACTCGATAGCATGTAAATAAACCGCAATTTCTACTAACCGTAAAAATTTAGTTACTGGTTAGATCGTCTGCTCAATTTCAAAATACACTAACTGATAAAAATAAAATTTTTGATATATGAATTGAATCATGTTCTCAAGACTGGAACTAAAAATTCTAATAAATTGATTTTTAAAAATTTGTCACTTACTGTGTTTTGAAATTGGGCAGCCAAGATGTCTACAGTAACAAATTTTATGGGTAATCTTTACTCAAAAATTATCTGCCTGTATCTTCAGGCAAGAAAAAATTTTTTTCTGTATATAAAAAATAGAAGTAAATCTAAATTTGAATTTTTGCACCTCTAATAAATAATTTAAAAAATACATATTTTTTGTAGTAAATAAAATTTTCTTACAATAAAATAAATTGACAATAAAATTTTTCCTCCGTGAACATTGAGTTTTTCATTGAAAGAATGTGTCTGTGTAAATGTATATATGTATTGGGGATGGAACGCGGTCAAACACTCGCGGTAAAGCGAACAGAACCGAATGGAAAGAAAGCCAAGGCAAAGAGTGAGTTACTATATGCTATATATATATATATATATATATATATATATATATAATATATACTATGGCTATGCTATTTTTCCGCCGGCAGAGATCGACGAATGGAAGTTAAGAGTTTGTTCTTGTGGATTCTCTCTTTCACACTTAACTCACAACTCGCAACTCGTTCGATCGCAACAACTCAACTCGTCGTCACATCACTCTACCCATGCTACGTTATACTACACATCATTCGCAAACTACGAGGATACCAAATGCATAAAACGGCAACGTCGCCTTTTACTGACGAATATCTCTTGTATTATGTGTACATCTATATATTTATGTATATATCTATATATATATGCATGCACAAAAATATACGCACATATCTTTACCGATTTGGCTGTTAGTCGGTCGGTCATCCGTCAGTCATTGGCCATTACTTATTCAACTTTCTTTCACTATACGTTCATCAACATATCTGTGTTTTATTTTATATTATTATTGCTTTGGTATATTTGTATATGCACTTTTTGAGAAAAACAAAACTCTAAAATAAAGGAAAAAACATATATGTAGCTTTACAAAGATGAAAACAAACAAATCATCAGCCAGGAATATACATAATGAGCTTAAACGAAAAATGACGACGATCAAAATTTTTATATATTTTTTTTTTCGCAACAAGTTTAACTTGTCATTGTTCAAAAATATTTTTCTGGCAAATGTTATTGGATGCAGTTTAATATTTTTAATAAGTATGTAAATATAATTTGTAACTTTTTGATACAAATTTCATATTTTATAAAACACTATACTGAAAAAAAGAATTTCTTGAGTAAAATTTCGAACACAAAAATTTTTGAAAACAATCCTGAACTCAACAGACAATTAAAAATTTTCGGATTTTTTTTTTCAACAAATCAATAAAAAAAAAAAAAAAAGAACTGAAAATATGCACATGTAGAAAATTAAAAAAACTATAGGTGCAATTTTTTCAAATATTTTTTTTTTTTTAAATTTGCCGCTCTTAAAAAAATCCAAAAATTATTAGACATCGGTTAACTTCAGTATCATAATTTTTTTCATCATAAATTGAAACTAAAATTTTCTTGCACCAAGAAATCTTTTTTTCTGTGTAGAAAATATTTCATAAAATAAACTAGTGATTAGCAATGACACTGTAACGTATAAATTGAAAAATCCAGATCCAGGCCAAGGTTCTCTTTACCTCCAGCACACCTTGTGATCTCTAGGGCATTGAGATTTACATGGGTAGAAATCAGCTGGTAAATTTTTTTTTGTTTCATAATTATTACGTTCTTTACCTAAAGCTTGCTATTGTTAATTCGCGTAATTTAAAACAAATAAGATTGTCAGAAAATAAACTAATCTAATGATGATAATATTTACATTTTCTTTTTTTCTTGTTGAATTTAAAATTAAATGATAAAGATAACTTGCGCTCTATATATAAATTCATGTAATTTTTATTTTCATTCTGGTTGTGATAATTTTTAAAAATAAAATTTTATTAATAAAAATATTATTGAAAAACTTTTTAAATTTTTTTCAAATTTACATAATAACGTTATTGTAAATTCATTTAATATAGAAAATAAAGGATTTCGTAATTTAATTTAATTACTCAATATAATTATAATTAGGTAAAATAAAAAACATAATTTTACTTAATTAGGAAACTTGAATATTATAGCAATTAAATTTTTTTACTTCCTTAAACAATGAAAAATTTTATTCATTATATACTTATCTTATTAATTGCTTATTGATTTTAATTACTAATTAAACTGAATCATTAATGTGCGACAATTTTAATGTGATATTACGATTGTATATTAACTAATAATGCTAATAAAAATTTTTTATGGTTTTTTTTAATCTAAAATTAATTATAATTGTCCATAAACATAATTATGATATTTCGATATAAAAATCAATAAAAAAAAATCCGATAATCATACTGATAAATATTTTATTTTAATAGTTAAATTGCTTATTATAAAACTGTTTCCCCCAGGTATAGCCATCAGTATTTTATCAAACTCATTCCTGTTATTCCGGTCCTACCTTTGCCACCTAGACCTTGCAGCTGAGACCAATTTACTACACCCCGTACCGCATTTACCTGGCGATGGTGTAATCATAATGGTTTAGGAATAAGAAAATCAGCCGGTTTTTAGATGACTGAGTTTCTCCCTCTACAATATATAATTCTAAGAATTTTAGCCCCGAGTTTAAAATTTTATAGAGGGAACACTGTAGACAGTTACTACTCAGGTCAAAAAAATAACTTGATTTTGACAGAGATTTTTTTGGACTTCCTTAGTTAACTTGATTTTGACTACACTTACTTTTTTTAACTTCAATACGGACTTAAAAATTGGACTTAAAAATTTAAGTCAAATAAAAGTCACGTTGACTTGAATTTGACTTATTTGGTGCAAATGGGTACTAAGTAGGACAACTTAGTCAAAAACAAGTCAACTGTGTTTTCATATCTTAAAATATTTTCATTTATTAAAAAAAGAACTTAAACTTGATTTGGTTCCGTCTTTCTAAACTTGTTTTATTTTAAACTTTGAATTACACCAAAATCAAGTAATTTTTTTTATCCTGATATCTATTACTTTTCGCTTGCTAAGCTTTAATACTTAAAAATTATTGAGGGTCTAAATTATTTTCAGAAGCCAGACATCCACAAGTTTTTAAATTTCGTACATTACCATAAGTAAATAATTAAATAATAATAATAATAAGTAGTAAAAAAAATAAATAATATTTACCCAGCATTTTCAGTAGTAAAAACAGATGTATGTCTCTTCCTTTCATGAGTAGGAATGAGCGCTACATGAGATCCTTTTCTTGAATTTCCCTCCGTTTTGAACAAGTTTTAAAAACAATTATCGTTCAATAATTTAAAAACTTTGACAATTATACTTTTTTAGCTTTAAATTTCACTCAATTTTTTTTTAAACGATAAAATTTTTTAAACACTCACGAGTCACTTTGTTTAAACACTTACACGAATTTTCACAGTTATCCAATAAATGTCTTTAATGTAATAATCCATATAAATTATTACCACTATCACAAGTACGGAGGAAGTAAGAGATCATTAACAATCACGTTAATTCCTGGAAGTTAGTCCACACAGTGGAAGACTACTTTTGTTTACAAAAATAAAAAAAAAAAATATGAAGACTGCGTGCGGATTTTACATCAATGTAAACCAGCACTGCTACCTCTTCAAATTTAAAATAATAAAAAATATCTGGTAGTACTGATTACCAGTGAGTAAAAAAAAAAAAAAAAAATTAAAAAAATTTACTACTTTATTGACTAAATTCGCAAAGCAAATCTATAAATCTTCAAATATGCGGGAACAAAGACAGCAGTGGCGGTGGCATTGACGTCGATGGACAGGTACAAATTATTAAAAAGACCTGTCACTTTCAACGACTAGCTAGCACAGAAATTCGTATTCTCTTTTTCTATGTCTCTTATCTTTATCTTTTTAAATTTATGTCCTTTATCTTTTATAATTTGTTTGTTAAAATTATTATTAATCAACAAATTTATTAATTGTGATTTATTTATTTATTAAGACCAACATCAGGGTGCCAATGACAACTTGGTTTATATTTCCATCCGTTTGGAATTGTATCTCGTTGATCCATTTGTGTAAAATATCTTTAATTATTTTATTTACGTTTTTTTTTTACACTTCCAATAAATTATTTATTAATTTTAATTCTTCATAAGTAATCCGTCTTCCAAGATTATCTGAAATAAATTTTTTTATAAATATTAATAATGAAGAAAAAAAGAATAAAAAAAATTATGCAAAAATAAAAGATTTAATTAAATATCATTTAATATCTAATCAAAAATTATGATTAAATTAATGAAATAAATATATACGTAATTTTATCTAATCTTTGATAATCCAATTGTGCAAAAATGAAATAACTGTAAATTTTAAATTTCGCTGATACAAACACAAGTTTTTTTGCCAGCAAAAAAATATGAGTATCATTTATCAAATAATAATAAATGTCCCCTGTCCTCTAATTTACTTATAATTTTTTTTTTATTGATATTAAACTATACGATAATTTACATGGCCATGCAACTTTTAATGACCGCATTAATTATTTACAGTTAAATAATCAATATGTATAATATATAATACTACAGTTTATACTTTTACACTTCACTGTTTTATACATTCACATGCATACATATAGACATTAGATTTTATTACCTATACGTCGATAGTTTCAATGATTGAAACTAAAATTTGTGTTTTTATCAATTTATCTAGATTCAAAATTTCAAATAAATTGAGTAAATAATTTAAAAAATAGTATTTATAAAAAATGCACTTATTAATTTCAAAAATTTCAAATGCCCATTTTTTTTTAATTTTATTTTTTTAACATTTACTCCAGTTGTTAATAATTTTAAATTTGTCTAATGTCTGCTACATTCATACTCCAAAAATTTATTAGCCGCCTAATTTTTTAATTTTTTTTAAAACGATAAATTATAGAAAAAAAAATATTTTAAGAAATTGCACTTATAGTTTTTTAAATTTTCTACATGTGCAATTTTTTTTTTTTTTTTTTTTTTTGTAGCAGATCTGCCGTAAAAAATTCGAAAATTGTCTGTTAACTAGGATCATAAAATTGTTGTAGCGGGAAAATACAAAAGATTTAAACTGACGTTATTTTAAATAAAAAATTAATTGTCCCATCGACACAAAGAATAAAACCGATCGCACAAAAGAAAATTTATTTCAATGCGTCCATTTACATCTCCATTAATCCTTCATTTATATATACCCCGAAAAAACAAACAAATGTACGCGCAAATAAAATAAATAAATTTTAAAAAAATGTAACACAACAAACATCCATGTTATTATACCTTTGTTATTTGTACAGGAAACCGCATAAAGTGAGTGTAGTTATTGTCATCAGATAAACAATTAGTCACTCGATGATTAAAATTTGCAATGGCATTTCGCGATCAACTAAACAGAAGTCTCTCCTTTTTGCCGGTTCGCGTAGGTTATGGACAGTTTCTCATCGAAAAACACCGCGGGGCGCCACGAGATGTTCACTCACTCTTTAATATCAGCATCAGCAGCAACCAGCAACAGAAACGGTAGCAATAAAAGACGTAGTAAGAGTAGTTACCCTTAACACAAGTATCAAGTTAACACTTATTATTTTTTCGTTTACACAATATGTCCGCTAAAAATAAAAAATAACTCATTATGGCCATGAATTTAATTCAATTTTTTTTTCATCAGCAAAAAAAAACAAATTTATTATTTATTTTTTTTTTTAATTTATTATTTAAACGTCAGCAATAATAAACGTTCTATTGTGTACTTTTATTATTACTTTTAATATATTTAAGACGTAGAAAATAAAAAAAAGAGTAATAAGTAAAAAAAAAAAAAAATGATAAAAAAAAAAAAAAAAAAACGTCAATATCGTTTGAATGCCCGTGAAATAAAATAAAACAAGTACTTTAATAATTACACGTGTACAACAGCCTATTTCACAGCCAATTTATTATTTTATTAGTTATTTCGTATTTTAAAAATTAAATATGTATATATACATATATGTACATAAAATATACATGCGTATGCGCGCGCGCGCACACTGTCTCTCACTTTGATTTAAAATGTATTGGTGTACGTGTGTGCACTTGATTAGCTGTGTGACGTCACGACACGGTTACATTTCTTGGATTGTCACTTGTATGTGGAAGAGATGGCCATGGAATAACGATTGGTTTTATTATTTAAATAATGCTGTTGTATAGTATTATTATTAAAACCACTTTATTTGTATATTATTTAGTAATAAATAAATTCTTAAGGATATTTACGGTGGGGACTATGGACAATTATGATGAACTTTGTAGTGGCGATAGGCCCGGCGACATTAAACAAGTGCCAACAACTCTCGTGAGCATACACGAAACAAACTGACTAACGCAACCAACCGCGAGTCCGCGAGGGTTTAACCATTACGTGTACGGTAAATGTAATAACCCGAAAGGTGGCGCAAATGGTTTATCATGGACACAAAACAGAGATGGATGAGAGCTCTTCCAATTTACGAACTCGTCGCTGTATCCTTTTAGGATAAAACCGATTACTGTCGAAATTTTACGTAACTCGACGAATATTAACGACTGATGTCGAATTTCAACGAAATCCGACGGTTATTGGCGATATTTTTTTTAATAAAGATTGGGATGTTGTATACTGGCATGACCGGGTAATTCAAATTATTTAATGGGTGATGATACTCAAGTTAGCCGAGGTCTGATAGTTTTTTAAATTTAAATTATAAAAAATAAATATTTTAAATAATTGCGCATATAGTTTTGTCAATTTTCTACATGTGCATTTTTTTTTTTTTTTTTTTTAATTTATTTGGCACGAAAAAGAAAACGGAAATTTTCATGAGTGTGAATGTAGCTGACGATTGTCAATTTAAAAAATTTCGAAATAAGCGAATTAAATGTAAATCGAACAAAATTATAAAAATGCGCATTTGTAGAATTTGAAAATTAATATGTGCATTTTTTTATTTTTGTATTTTGAATTGTTTAATCCGTTTATTTGTAATTTAAAATTTGTCTCATATCTGTTACATTCACACTCATAAATTTTCTAATGTGTGTTAACTTCTGGATAATTGGATGTCAATATAGATGACAATTGTCAATTTTTTAATTTTAGAATACATATCTAAAATGTGAGTAAAGTACAAATTTATAAATGCGTATTTGATTAAATGAGAAATCAGTACGCGCTTTTTTTAAATTTATAAATTGTCTCATATTTGCTACATTCACAATCGTGATGATATATAAATAATTATTTTTTTATAAAATATAAACTTTATTTTTAACATTAATTAATTTTATGTAAATTAACATAAATATAAAAATATATATTAAAATTTTTTTTTTTTTCATAAATTATCATGTTACTGAAGTTAACTGACGTCTAATAATTTTTTGACTTTTTTTAAACGATGAATTATAAAAAAAAAAAAATATTTAAAAAAATTGCGCCGATAGTTTTTTTATTTTTCTACATGTGCATATTTTAAGTTTTTATTTTTTTGTAATTGGTTTTTTTTTTAAATCCGAAAATTTTTGATTGACTGTTCACTTCAAGATTATAAATTATTACCAACTTTTAAATTGTTTTTTTTTAATATCAATTAAAAAAAAAAAAAAAAAACTAAAAATATGCACATGTAGAAAATTGAAAAAGCTATAGGTGAAATTTTTGAAATTTGTTTTTTTCATAATTTGTCATTTTAAAAGAATCAAAAAAATATTAGACGTCGGGTAACTTCAGTACCGTAAATTATCAAGTTCTTTTGTGTGCGTAAATTGTAAAGCCATCATTCGTCAGTGAGTAAAGTAATTATTTTCTACAACAATTGCGCTAATTAGATTTTTGTTAGCGTCCAAATTACTTGTTCGGCTCCCGGGCTAGACTGGCTTACGATTGTATAATTGAGAGTAGCCAGGAAATTTAAAACCAATGCTGGATGCTCTGAATTAAATATAATAATAATAATAATTTAAATAATTTATTTATTTGTGTGAAAATTTTAATAATTATATAGAGAAATTACCTTTGAGACCTAAACAATGTTTGTTTTTAAAAATTGACGAAGTTTTTCTATAATTCTGCTGCAAAATCGCACTGAGATTGTCATCATATCCATATAAGTAGCTGTCATTAAAGCAAAGGCTTCCATGGAGAACAATGTATTGCCTTTTATCAGACATCGTGCTAAAAAGTTATTTTTTTTTTTACTGGTAGGTTGAAACTTCTGAAATGAAAATTTTAGATGATAAGAGTAAAATCATAAAGCTATTGAATAATTTTTGAAAAAGATATATTTTATAATTACGTTTTAGCGGCTGAATAACAACAATACCTGACGGTAACTAGAATATTGTTTTGACAATAGTAAAAAGTAGCGCTAGTATTTCCATGGAAGTTAATTCTAGAGTAAATCGATTAACATAGTAATAATGAAAATATGAAATAATTGTTAACGCGAGTAAAGAGAATTTTTCATTGGACTTTAGATACTTTCAATGTGACGTCTACGTATGTAGGACGCATGTTGTATACTTGCCTTGTCATAGATAAAATTTAAAATGCATTCATTAGATAAATTTTTATATCTCTGATTAAAAAAAGTGAGTAGAAAAAATTTTAATGTTTTGTAATCTTTCTGATGAATTCTCAATAAAAATAACAAAGTATACGAAGACATTGAAAAACTTTTAGTGATTTAAAACTCTTTGAAAGTATTCAAAAAAATTGAGTACTTTTGTAAATTCGGAAGATTCAAAGCCTATGGAAGAATTAAAAAATATTTTTTTTCAAATTTTCCAAATCGCTTTTCTGAATCAGAGATTTCAACCTACGATTAATTGATTTGAAAACTTTAGGAAAAGGAAAACTCAAATTTTAAGAAAGATACATTTTTTTTTCAAACTGATAACATTATTTTTGTCTTTTAATTGTCATTACGTGATATAAATTGATTTGTATATTAAATTCTTTTTTGATATATTATAGAAATCTTTTTTTGTACTTTTGTAAATTGTAATCCACACATAAGTTAAATGATTAATGTGTACAATAATTATACTAATTAATTTTTTCTAGAGTCCAAGTTATGTATTCGGTAGTGTTCCCCTTATGATAGCCAGACTGGCTTACAACTTTATAGTTGAGACTGCCCAAAAAATTCAAAACTACTGAAGAATGCGCTGAAGTATAATAAATAATTAATAATGCATAAATTAAGTATATTTACATAAAGTAAAATAATAATAGTGACACTATACCTTTGAGACCTAAACGATGCTCGTTTTGACCAAAGAATGCTGTAGTCGTTTTGTATTGTTTTTTCAAAAGCGCACTGAGATTATCATCATGTCCATAGACAGAGCACTCATCATAGCTACGGCTCCCATGGAGAATAAGATATTTAATGGGCATCGTAGTTCAAAATTTATTTTCTTTTACTGTCAGTTTTTTAAATCTTTTGAAAATCAAGTTTTCATCAATAAAGTAATTCTATAAAATATTTGAATAAGTATATGAACTATTAGGTTTCAGAGGCTGAAGAACGTCAACGCCCGATGACTAGAAAATTTTTTATAAATAGAAAGTTTGACGTAAGTATTGTCAGGGAGTGAATCGTAAAAATGGATCGATAAACGAAATAAAAGTGGAAATGTGAAATAGTAACGAATACTAGTATGCCTATAGTATTTTTGAAAAGGCTTTAGATGCTTTTAATGTGAAGTTTATTTTTATGAAATGCGCATCTTGTATACTTGCCTTGTTATAGAAAAATTCAAATAATCTGCTGATTATAAAAAGTGTATTTAAAGGCCAGTTCTTCAATCTGAGGCTTCAATAATCCGGAATTTAAATATTATTCCTCGTGTAATAAATTAAGACGATAACTTAAACTGATTAAAATTTGTAGTTGAATTAACAGGAAAAATAAAATAACTATACATCTTCTAATTTGAATAAATTTTTTATAATTAATATTTAATCTACATTTATTATGGATTTAAGTAAATCTACATAACGCAAAAAATTATTCATAACATATTAAAAAACAATAGTTACATTTATTTATCAAATTAAAATACTTGTAGATGTATTATTGCTATTGCCTATTTATTACAAGATTCATCTCTCTAAGTATTTCTATAAATTATTGTTACGAAAATTAAAATAAACAGTGATTTTGATTGGTAGATTGCTCAATTTTAAAATTTTGTAAAAGTAAATTTTAATCGGCATATATATTTTTTTTTATATATATGTAAGCATTTTTCTACTTTGTGTAGAAAAGAAAACAATATTTCAAAAACGTTTTTCATACTGAACTCCGAAATTACTCAACCGTTCTTTTTTTAAAAAAATAAATATTTTTTATAATATTTAGACAGCCAAGGTATATTAGAATAATTTTTCGTAATTAGTATAATGATAACCACGATTTTTGATGCAATAGTATATTGTGTGACAAGAAATGAAACAAAACTATTTCAGACCAGGAGGAAATTGTCTGACATCATCCGCAGTCTGACATTGTGTTTCATTCTGAGTTACACACTAGATTTTTCATGATTACCTGCATTGGAACTTAGTTTCAGTGTCGCAGCCAGTCAGAAACAAGTTAATTTAAAACCAACTATTAGCGAAAGTGTAAACTGTCATTTGCAATTTATAATTAAGCAGAAACTATAAATAGTATTTATTATTGACACTAATTTTTATAAAACTTAGCCCTAAGAAAGTTTGAGTCTTGAATTTATAATGCCAAATATATCTTACGCCAAGAAATTCTTTTTTTCTGTGTATTAAACAAATGACAAGTATCAAAGTTTAAATTGCGAAAACCTTCGGTCAGTGGGCAGAAAAATTATTCGTTTTTTTTCCCCGAGAATCGAAACAAGTTTGTTTCTGCCGCTGATTGAAGACATTTACAATTTACGCGCCTGCTAATATTCATTCGTGACATTAGACTGAAATTCGCTTCTTTCGACTCTAGAGGCACTTAACTTAAGAGTTTTGATGCTAGTATCATGAAAAATATTATAAAAAATTATTTGGAACATTATATACAACCGTTTTATAAAAATCAATTCAAAATGTTAAAAAATACTTTTCGTCATTTTAAAAAAGATATGAATATTATCTTATAAAATAATTTTTGTCATTTAGTGTTCAAGTCTTCAGGTCTATTGGAACTTTAAAATTCTTTCTGTAACCAAATAGTTTGTGTATAATCTTTATTTGAATTTTGAGAAACTATTTTATACCCGAGGCTTCCTAGATGGTTCATAACCTCGATCATATTATCTAGAAAATCAAAATCAAAATAAATCCTCCATAACTTTATTACTAATTACATCTTATTATCAAAATATTCAAATAAAGAATTGGAAAACTATAAAAATTTGATAGTTACGATGGTAGTGATCGTCAAAGGAAGAAAAATCCAAGTGCGATAGCTCATGATAACGTTCTTCGTCAGTTAATCCTTTGACAGAACAGCTATTTTGATCGACTAAGCCCGTTATCGTAACGAATCGATACTTTGGTTTCATTTTAAGATATTTTGTATCTTATTCGAATAATAATACTGCAGTTCGTTGCAATCTGTGATATAAAATAATAATATTTGGCTGAATTTATATTCAATTTCCAATTAAATTCAAAAAGTAATTGTGTAAAACTTTTATGTTGATCATAAATATAATATTATATTTTTTATACTTATCAAATATCAATATATATATATATATATATGTTCAATAATATTTACACAAAGATTAAAATAAGACGCAATTATGATATAATTGCAGTTAGATGCTTTAAAAGAAAAAATATTGGATTTTGAAAATGGAATAAAAATTTTGCTTACCTGCGCGAAATTCAAATTTTATTTGAAATAATATTTTACGAATAAAATAACCAAAACATATAAATTATTAAATCACTGACGTTTTACACGTTTGGGAATTAAATTTCTGAGTGACGAATCAGCTGTTAGGTTATACCGGCAGAATCAACAATGGATGTTAATTGAAAACTACCGCTAATATGTTTATTATTTTTTCGATAAAAAATTTGAGAATAAATAATTATTATTTACAGTAACATTAATTATTTTCTTAATAAAATATGATTGGTAGTATTTATAATTATTATTATTTGTTTTTTTTTCGTGTAGATTTTGAAAATATTTCCCGCTACATCAAGATCTGACCGAAAATGATTATTTCGTGTTGGTATTTTTTTTTTTTTAAACAAAAAATGAAGTCTTACTTATTGTTCAGGAACAAAAAAATGTAAAACATTAAATATTATTTTAATGCTTTGATTAAACTAGTATTTGATTTTTGAATATTAATAACATTTAGTTTTTCAAAATAAGAAAATTTATAATGATATTGAATGTAGCAAGCATTAGACAATTTTTTAAATTTTATAAACTTGCTTGTAAGTAAAATTCAATTTTTAGTACATACACATTTAAAAAAAAAATTTTTTTTAATATTTTATTTTACTCTTTTCGTACCATTTAAATAAGTTTTTAAAAAATTTAAGAGAAAATTTAAAATATAAATAAAATTTCATCATAAAAAGCTCAGACTAGATAATCACACTTTGAAATAAAAAAAGTGTTCATCTCTACTCACAACTTTTGGTCATATGTAAATTAAATTTTATTTTTCAAAATTATACTCACACAGATTTTTTGATATAGGTATAAAGATATGAAAAGTGGGTTGCATTTTTACAGGCATTCAGACCAAGCTCAAATTTTAAATTATTGTCTATTCTAACATAATATATCACACCATAAAACCAAATTTGTAGTCAACCCAATTCAAAATTTTTCATATAATTCACTAAAAAATGGGTGAAGAAACTTTTGGATAGGGAAAATTAACACACTTTTCAAATAACATTAAAATCCGGTAAGCACTTCATATATATTCAACACACTGTAAAACGTATTTTATGTTCCTACAGAAAATTGTAGTTTTGCTAATGATCTTAAACACGGAACGTATTTAATGTGCGCTAAAATGATACACTTGTAATACGCACTTGGGTTTAGAGTGCGCAATCAGGGGTAATATAAACATGTTGGATTGTAAAATGGAATACTTTTTACCCGATTTCACTGTTACAGGATTATAAATTAAGAATTCATATAAACTAATGATAAAGACTCAGGCAAGAAAACTACGTCCTTAGACGTTTTATATAGAAATTAAAGTGCATATATACTCAAAATTTAAAAAACTCAAACGAAGCCATTTTGTACGAAGACTTGCTCAGGCAGACTATTATCAATGAAATACTTAATAGCTTCGATAATTACTAACGTTAATGACATCAAATCACTAGCACGTGATTTGCTGTCATAAAAATTTTTTTCAGCAATTGGTGTAATAACCAGCAATTCAATACAAAATTAATTTTTTAATAAATTTAATCGATCAGTCAAAAATACACTCGATACCATTTGGTTACTACAAGTTTAATAAATATCTCATTTTATTTTTTAAATAAACGTAATAAAGATTAGTTAATTAATGATTAATGCTATTGAAAGTTTTTCGAAATTTATACTTTGTTAATATGCCCCTCCCGCCCCTATATATTAGACTGTGTCAAATAAATCAGTATTTTATTTTTTGTGGTACCATACGAAAAATTTTTTGAATCCCCTGCTGGTTTTTCGATTTTATTTCGACTTTTAGGATCAATTGCTACTTGCAAACCAATTTTTAGCCCAATAGATCAGTAATTGAACATTTCATAAGAAAATAAGTGGCCGGAATCCCGAAATCGACCCATTTTCAGAACACTTCAGTGGCCATATAATGGCTGTTTCGTGAAGTTAAATTTCCTGCGGGTTTGTATTTCGACTTGGGGGATCGATCGCTAATCGCCAATCAATTTTTAGTTCAATAGATCAATAATTGAACATTTCATGAGATATTAAGTGCCTGAAATCACGATTCTGAATCATGAATGGAGTATAATCATCGTACAAATACGGTATAGCGAAAGCGTAAATACGGTATAACCACAGTATAAATAAAAAACAATTTTTTATATAAAATCCACTTAGTATTAATAATTATCTCTACTTATATAACTTATTTATAAAAAATAATTAATTATTATCTTCTTTTCAATAAAAAATACCGACCGATAAATGTCAGTCACGTGGTTGCTGTCATTTCAACATTTAAAAACCGCGCGAAATTTCAAATTCCCAAAATATCGATTTAAATTAATGATGAAAAATTTTAAAAATTCTACTCTAATTACACATAAAAAATATCATTTTATGGAATTTAAATAATTATAAAGTTCAAATAATTATTTTAAATAATTTAGAAAGAATGATTCACATATATATTTTGAATGTATAAAACATATAGTTAGATGCAAATGTAAACATAACCACAAAAAATTAGTGTCAATTGTCAACTAGTCAGTAATTAGTAATGTCAAAAAAAGAGGTTAATTGCAGAGATAAAAAATGATTTTACATTTAATATAAATATATATTTATGTTTATAAATAATAATTAAAAAATATATTATTTTATCGACTGATTAATTTATTTATATTTAAATAATATTGTAAATATGTCAGATTCAGTAGATATTGGAATGAGTGACATTGCGAGTTGGATTGCATCTGGTGCTATAATATTTGGCGGAATAATTCCTTACATTCCACAATACAGGGAAATTAAAAAAAATGAAGATGCTGAAGGATTTTCATTGTACGTTTGTCTAGCTCTTTTAATTGCTAATACATTGAGGATATTATTTTGGTAAATTTATTTTATTATTTGTATTTATTTATTTACAACACTACGTAGGCTAAATTTTATCAACTATTTGAAATTTTAAATGAAAAAAAATTTTCAATTCTGGGAATTTAAAACTAATTTTTCTTTTAAATTTAAATTTTTTATCTTTTATTTTGTGCAAAAAAAATTGAATATTTTTAAATAACAATTAAAAAAAAATAGTAGATAATTATAATACAAGGCTTCGTTGAATTTATAATATTTATCAAACATTAATTAAGTAATTAGTAAAAGTATGTCATATTATACATATATATATATATATTTTTTTTTTTTCAAGGTTTGGAAAACACTTTGAGTTACCTCTTTTGTTTCAAAGTATTCTAATGAACATAACAATGTTATTTATGATTAAATTATGCGTCAGCATTAATACCAAAAATCAAATAATAAAATTAAAAGATCGAGTATTCACAGGTATGTTAAATAAAAATTTATTAATTGAGGTCTGATATTTTTTAAACGAACAAGTACCACATACTTCATTATTCTGATACAAAAAATTTTTCAAATAAATTATATATAATTCAAATTTACTGTACACTTTATTTAAATTTGAATTATCAATTAGTCTATTGGAGCTCAAAGAAGCGCTCTTATAAACCGATAGGATTCCAATTGGAAAAAATATCAGTCGTAGAAATATTTATATCAGATCCTACTGGAAATAAATAGTATATATTTCTAAAAATTATTTTTCGATTGAATTAAATTTAAATTTTTCTATCGAGGCAATTAGAAAACTTTTTACTTTTAACCGGATCCGATTAAAAAGTTTTCAATCGGACTTTTTAATCAGAGACTAGTCAACCTCAAGAATAAATAAATCTACCACCAAAGTGGTGCTTGAAAAGTTAAAAAAATCTCGGATCTCAGTGAATAAATAAATAAAAATTTGTTACTAACATTTCTGCATAATCATTACACTAGAAACTATCACTCTATTATGTATTATTTAACTAGACCTTTTAGTTGCATTGTGTATTGCCATAACATCCTTGTTTGTATTCATGTAGTTTCCATTTAAAACTAATTCAAATAGATTTGGACATTAAATACTTTTGGAAATGGACAGACTTCCAGTCTTATTTGGACTTTGTATTGCTATTCGCCGCTGTCGGAGGAGTTATAATGTATATATTTGTCGATTACCCGATATTCGTTGAGACAGTCGGCCTATTAGCAGTTTTAACTGAAGCAATGCTTGGGGTGCCGCAGTTTTTACGCAATCTTGATAACAAATCAACCGAGGGAATGAGGTAAAATCTTTCTTCAATTAATTATCTTATTCTTTACATTCAATAATTATTATAATTTCCTTTTATCTTACTATCTTTTAATTTACCAACTACTTTAACTACACACAAAAAAAATAATTTCTTTGCATATAAAATTTTTTTCATTATGAATTGAAAACGAAAATTTTATTGCGCCTAAAAATCCTTTATTCTGTATAATAATAATTGAATTAATCCTAACTGTTCAATAATGTTAATATCTATTAATATATAATTTAAATTGCAGCATAGTAATGGTGACCATGTGGACTGTGGGTGATACATTCAAAACATGTTACTTCCTTCATCGCGAAGCTCCAGTACAATTTAGTATATGCGGAGCACTTCAAGTAATTGTTGATCTAGGAATACTTTTACAAGTATACATCTACAGAAATAACCCACCTATAAGACCAGTGCTACGAACAGACTGACGATAAGTCTGATTTTATTTAATTGATTAATTAAATAATTAACTGAATACTAATTAATAATTTTTTCACTAAAAAACAAAACCAAAAAAAAATATATATATATATATATATATATATATATATATATATATATATATATATATATATATATAATTTATGTCAATCTTTCTAATTGTAAGTTTGAAAACTTTATCATCTTTTTATTATATTGTATTTCCAATTCTTCCGACATAATATCAAAAACTAAAAACTTTTCCATGTATTTTGATGTTGATATTTAAAAAATAAAAATTATACAAATTTTTTAAATTAATTTACACTGTAAATTAAATTTATCTTTTAACTTTTAATGTATGAAAATTTAATATTAATAAATATATATAAAAAATTTTATTATTGTGTTGATTTGAATAAAATTTCATTTTTTTTTACTTCCGTAGAAAATGTTTTTGAATAAATCATATAAATTTAATTATAAAAATTACATATATTTTTAAATAATATATATTGCATATATTTGACTTCCCAAGGGAAAGTATATGATATGTATAATTTTATATTGAGTAATGAAATCAAAAAATTAAATTTAAGTACATTCAGTATTTAATTAAATTCAAATCAATTTTCTACATATATGAAATATATGTACGTCTGTATACTTTATATTTATGAGTAGTAAGTTGCCATGGCAACGTTTGTATCAACATTTGTATAGCAAGTATCAGTTTATTTTTATAATCACATTGTTTTGTAATTACTAATAATTACCACTTGAAAAAATACATTAAAAAAAAAAAATTTAATTTAATTTAAATTAAATCGTAAGAATGGGGGAAGATTTAAAACAAATCATCACTGAATTAAATAAATTATTGAATAAAAATTTCTCTTTGATATCTTTCAAGGCGCTTAGTTCTGTAGATTTATTGCAGGTAAATAATATTTTTTATTTTTACTACGTCTTGTGTTTAATTATTTGATTAATTAATTAATTGATTTATTGGCTACAGTTACTGAGTGATTTGTTGTCAAAAATAACAGAGACACCGAAAATAAATATAATCGAAGAAAATGTCGAGCAGTCAACGATCCGTATTCTGTCGATACTTAAAATACTCAAGTATCAAACAAATAAAGACTTTTCATTATTTAGGTATTCAATTTTATTTTTAGTAAAAATGAATTTATTAATCATGTGAATGATTTATTTAGACAAAGATTAATGAAAGGAGATCAAGATACAATTTACTCTATTTTGCAATGGCTTATTACCAATATCGATATCGCATGTAAACGCGCATATTTATCACGATTTTTGATAAAAGTAAAATTTAATTATTATTATTATTTATAACACAGTAATTAGCAAATATGTATATTTATATTTATTTTTTTTTTTAATTAATAGATTGAAGTACCAGCAGAATATTTACAAGAATCCGAAACATCTGCGTTATATGAAAGATATTTAGAACTTGTTGAAGAATTTAAAATAGTACATAAAGAACGCGAAGCCGGAATAAAGGTTTTTATTTTTAAATAATTTATTATAAATTTTATTAACGCATTCCATTTTTTTTAATTATTTAGCAAATTCTTTTACTGGAATTATTATTTTAAAAATAAAAAAAAAATTTAGTATCTTTTTTTTATATTGAAAGTAAAAAAAATCGTCGAAATTTCAATTTTTCCAAAAATTCATTATAATTAAATTTTTGAAAATGAATTATTCAAATTATTTATTCCCGAAATAATTAAAAAATTTACTGCAATCTCTATAATAATCTAGTTCATTATTGTTCATAATTAATTAGTAATCAATTAAAATTATCTAGTAGTAATTCCTTGTCATTTTTATTAAACAAAATAATAAATTTATTTAAAAAAAAAAAAATTACAATAAAAGGGCAATGAAGCTGCAGCTGAACTCAAATCAGATTTACGCGCCATGGAAAAAGAACGTCAAGTACTCGTCGATAGAATTGAAAAAATAAAATCTAAAACAACATCACAAGCTCATTTATTAAAAATCGCTCAAGAATTACGGATTGAAAAAGACAGAGATCATGAATTAATACTGCAACGAATGCAAGAAAATAAAGCTATCGAATCACTGCAGGTATTCAAATTAGATATAAACTTCCTCTTTATTTTATCATTTATTAATTATTAATTATCATTACCTTTAGTTATCATTACAAAAAGCTGAACAAAAGCTAGAAACTTTAAAAAAAATCGATGTGGAATTAACTCCACAATCACTACAACAGAGATTACAAGAAGAAGTCATGATACTAACGGCGATTTATAATGAGAAAATGGCTAAAGAATTGTCAGCATTGAAGTTGCATGTCAATGCATTGAATAATGTAACAAAGACACCATACATTGGACCGGATGACATAATAAAATTACGTCAACAGCTTGATGTATTGATACGGGAAATTAAAACACTTGCGGAAAATAAAGTAACTGAAAATGGAAGTGACAAAATAACTCCGTTCAGACAACAAGCGGCAGCAATTGCTGGTATTAAGCGAAATACTCTTGATAAATTGGAAAAAAATGAAAATGATTTGGCTGAATTAAGTATTAAATTAGAAAATAAACGCGCAAAAACGAAACATTTAACTGAAGATTCGATACCAAAAGGTGAAGATTTGAAACGTTATGTCGCGCGTTTGAAAACTAAAAGCGGAATTTATAAACGATGTAGAGCTGAACTGGCTGAATTAAGAGCAGAAGGTGGTATTTTGAGCAGGACAAATATTATCCTAGAATCAAAATTAACTGACAGTAAAACAATTGATACAATTAATATGATGAACTATGAGTACAATATACCAGATAATTTTAATGAAAGTAATGCTAGAGATATTAATTTGCAATTGACTCGTAATTTATTAACATTGAAATCTAAATTGTCATCGCTATTAAATGGTAAGTATTCTTATGCAATGACTGAAGTTAAATTTTCGATCACCATTAATTGGATTTCAAATTTTTAATTTTTTTAATGACCTTCAAAAAGTTCCCACAGTGAGCATACGGAAATGCTCTAGTTCTAGCTCTCGCTATATGGCAACACCTGGCTAAAGCTAGGGCTAAAGCACTTCCGAATGCACCCGGACTAAAAAATATACTTGAAATTTTTTATTTTAATTAATTATTCAAATATTTGAAAATTAAATTATTAGAATCTGGAGAAAAATTTTAAATTGTAAGTGAAAATAAAATGGTGGCAGAATATGTGAGAATAAAATTTTAAATATTAAAAAAAAACACTTGAGTGTTTAAACAAACCTTGGCGGAGAAATAATATGCAGAAGGGTTTCCTAATACACTTGGAGATTTGAATTAAATTGCTCCAAGTGTATTTCAGCTAAAAAAACGTCACTTAACTGCTATTTCCCCACCAGACGATGCCAGATGAGTTTGCTCAGGAACATGGAACTTAACAGCATCAGCTATCAGCCCAGCAGCAACACTTTACACAAGCACTGAACACTCAACTGAATCACAGACACTTTGCACAATTAAAATTGTAAAAACACTGCGCAATTTAATTAAACAATAACTGAACAAAAAATTTTATGGATAATTACACGACGCCACTACAATCTTATATTAATTTAAACGTAGAAAGAGGTCTAGACTATTACTGCCATTGTTGATGATACTGACTGTCGCTATAAGACCGCCAGTTGATACACAACAATCGACTTTGCGATTCATTCTCTCTCCCCCTACTTTAGCAAAAATGGAAACGTTGACTACAGCGCCGCGCAACAGGGACGCGCGGTAACGCCAACGGCGCGAAATTTCAAAATTGAAATTTGATAATTTTATTAAAATTCATTCGTGTGAATAATTATATTAATTTGACTAAAAAATATGCCCTAAATTTTGTATTTTTCGTTAACGATTCGTTAATTATTTTTATTGCTCGTGCGGTAAATTTAGAAAATCATAAGTCAAAATAAAATGGTGGCAAAATATGTTAAAAAAAATTTTCAATATTAAAAAAAAACACTTAAGTGTTTGAACAAACCTTGGCGGAGAAATAATGTGCAGAAGGGTTTCCTAATACACTTTGAGATTTGAATTAAATTGCTCCAAATGTATTTCAGCTAAAAAAAACGTCACTTAACTGCTATTTCCCCACCAGACGATGCCAGATGAGTTTGATCAGGAACTTGAAAGATATCAGCATCAGCCATCAGCAACACTTTTCACTAACACCGAACACTCAACACTCAACTACACCATAGACACTTTGCACAGTTTAAATTTTACAAATACTGCACAATTTAATTAAACAATAACTGAGCAACAAATTTTATGGATAATTACACGACGCCACTGCGATACTGTTTCAATTCAAACTTAGAGAAGGATCTGAACTACAAGTGAAGTTGTCGATGATACTGACTGTCGCTATCGATCCGTCAGTTGATTACAAAGTAATCGATTTTGCGATTCATTCGACTGTCTCCCCCCACTTTAGCAAAAATTTGAACGTTGAACACAGCGCTGCGCAGTGGCACTAATTTAGCGCGAAATTTCAAAATTGAAATTTAATAATTTTATTAAAATAATTTGTGTCAATATTTATATTCATTAGGGTGCAAAAATTATATATTTTTACTGACTTGAACTTGTTAATGACTTCAAGTAATTAATTTTTAATTTCAATTAAAATTTTTAATACTGCGCATTAAAAATTTTATTGTAAAGTGATCGTAAAGAAATTTAATTACATAGTTAATGTATGAAAAAAATATTAGCTAATTGACATTAATAATTTTGTTTGAAGATTTAAAGCCATTGCGACAAAAAAATTATGACGTTGAGGATAAATATGAACGCGCGAAACGCAGCTATGATTCAATTGCATCGAGTACACAGAATGCGATATCTAATTTGATGAACGACGTTGAAATTACAAGAAAACTTATTGAAAATGTTCGTATGCTCTTTTATATTGTAGTAAAAAAATATTTTGCTGTAATTTGTTTAAATATTTATTGTAATTGTTATTTATTTTATAGAATACTCAAGAAATTAAGGAGCTGGAAGGAAAAATATTGAAAATGAAAAAAATACAAAAAAATATTCAAAATGAAGTTCGAGTAAATTTTAATTATTACTTCTTAGATGAAAAAAAAATTTACGAATATTTTAGGTTTGATTATATTTTATTATTTTTATTGTAGTTTTATTCAAACCCTGGCAATGAAAAATCACTTCAAGAGAAACTGAGCGAGTCGATAATTGCCGAAGAAAAAAAATATAAATTGTTAAAAGAGAAAGAAAATACTTTAAAAGAGTTAGTTAAGCAGAGCGTAAGTCAAACTCATCAATGGACAAATCTTATTGCGTAAGTAACTTTTTTTTTTGACAAATGTTTTTTTTTTTTTTTTTTACTACAAAAAAAATAAAATAAATTTTTCTTTTAGAATTTTTAAATCTAAAATTGATAATTATGCTGAAAATAAACGACGTGACGGCATTGTCCTGCGTAAAGATGGAACTGAAACATTAATTTTGGAATAAATAACTAATAATATTGATAAAAAATAAAATTTAATTAAAAACTACTGCCAAGGGTAGACAGAAAATTATTATAAAAGTATCGAATAATTATGACTCGTAAATAAACTATTTTATTTATTAATTTGTCTCTTTATAAAAATACAAACTTTGGAAAATACTTGACAAATAACATTTGTGGCTATAAATATAAATATATATAAGATAAATAAGACATTATTAAATATTTACGTAGATTTCTTAAGAATATTAATCACAAATATTGAAGACCCAATTAAACAGATGGATAAACCAATTCCACTGATAAATTTGTATTTACGTGATTGGGTTTTAGTTGTATCGGCCTATAAAACGAAATTAATACATTGATTAATTATTACCATGAACATATAATTTATATTTGCATTAAATAAGTAAATAAAAAATAATTACTCCTTTCATTGATGTTAATAATTGATGTAGATCTAATTGAAGATTATTAATTTGGTCAATAGCACATTTAGTTACCAAACAAAGTGCCTGGCTAGCTCGTGTGTTTTTGTTCAGGTCAATAACAAAATCATCAGATTCTTTAGACAATTTGACGCGGTTGTAATTCATGAATGCTTGTAAAAATCCTAGTTGTTGATGGGAATTTTTAATTATTTCAGTTATTTTTTCTAATCTGTAAATTTTTTAAATTTAAATAAATTATTATTATTCATAACAGAATTAATTGTTGGTGTTGTTAATTATTTTACTTACTGGTTTGATGGATCGTCAAACAAATCAGTAAGTGGAGCCTTAGATTTACGTAATTTAGGACCTATTTCTTCAACAATATTATCAGCAAGTTCTTCACTAGCTCCCAGAGTGATAAAATCATCTTTTGTTAATTCAGACAATACGGATGTTGATATATTACGTTTTTTGAACTCTGGTATCAAGTGACCGGCATTAAAACCCTCAAGTATCATCGCCGTTTGCTGAGTAAAGCCAAAAACATCGTCGCTTGGTAAATTCATTTTTTTTTTTCTTACTGCTTTTATTTGAAGTTTTATTTTACTTCTGTAACTTTTTATTTGTTTAGTTAATGTTGCTGTTTTTTAAAATATAATTATTCACAAAACATTTGATGAAACACAAGAAAATATATCAGGAGCTCATGATGATGCAGGAATATATGCACGTGGTATAGGTTGGAAGGAGAAATCAGCTGGTTTAAATAAACACAATTCGGCGGTAAATTTAAATCTACTATTTTGAACATTTTATTTTTTTATACTGATCTGAATAAGATAAGTAATTAATTAGTTATTTGAATAATCAAAAATTATTTTAAATAATTTCAACTCAACTCTGAGCAGGAAAGAAATTAAAAATTAATTCATGAGAATGCACCCACAAACAAATTTTAATAAAATTATTAAATTTCAATTTTGAAATTTCGCGCTAAATTAGTGTCACTGCGCAGCGCTGTGTTCAACGTTCAAATTTTTGCTAAAGTGGGGGGACACAATCGAATGAATCGCAAAATCGATTACTTTGTAATCAACTGACGGTTCGATAGCGACAGTCAGTATCATCGACAACTTCACTTGTAGTCCAGATCCTTCTCTAAGTTTGAATTGAAACAGTATCGCAGTGGCGTCGTGTAATTATCCATAAAATTTGTTGCTCAGTTATTGTTTAATTAAATTGTGCAGTATTTGTAAAATTTAAACTGTGCAAAGTGTCTATGGTGTAGTTGAGTGTTGAGTGTTCGGTGTTAGTGAAAAGTGTTGCTGATGGCTGATGCTGATATCTTTCAAGTTCCTGATCAAACTCATCTGGCATCGTCTGGTGGGGAAATAGCAGTCAAGTGACGTTTTTTTTAGCTGCAATACACTTGGAGCAATTTAATTCAAATCTCCAAGTGTATTAGGAAACCCTTCTGCATATTATTTCTCCGCCAAGGTTTGTTCAAACACTCAAGTGTTTTTTTTTATATATTGAAAATTTTTTTTAACATATTTTGCCACCATTTTATTTTGACTTATGATTTTTAATTTTTCTCAAATTTCTAATAACTTATTTTTCGAATATCTATAAATTTACCTCTCGAATAATATAAATAATTAACAAATTGTTAATGAAAAATACAAAACTTAGGGCTTTTTTTTTAGTCAAATTAATATAATTATTCACACAAGTGAATTTTAATAAAATTATTAAATTTAAATTTTGAAATTTGGCGTCAAGTTGGCGTTTCTGCGCGTCCCTGTTGCGCGGCGCTGTAATCAACGTTCCCATTTTTGCTAAAGTAGGGGGAGGGTGAATAAATAGCTAAGTCGATTGCTGTGTATCAACTGGCGGTCTAATAGCGACAGTCAGTATCATCGACAATGGCAGTAGTAGTCCAGATCCTTCTTTTCGTTTAAATTGTAACACGATATTGCCGTGGCGTCATGTAAAATTGTGCAGTGATTGTAAAATTCATTTATTAATTTAAATTGTGCAAAGTATTTGTGGTATAGTGAAGTGTTCAGTGCTAGTCTAAAGTGTTAAGTGTCCAGTGCTAGTGCAAAGTGTTGCTGATGGGCTGATGGCTGATGCTGATATCTTCCAAGTTCCTGAGCAAACTCATCTGGCATCGTTTGGTGGGGAAATAGCAGTTAAGTGACGTTTTTTAGCTGCAATACACTTGAAGCAATTTAATTCAAATCTCCAAGTGTATTAGGACACCCTTCTGCATATTATTTCTCCGTCAAGGTTTGTTCAAACACCTGTGTGTTTTTTTAAAATATTTAAAATACTTTTCTATCATATTCTGCCACCATTTTATTTTAACATACAAATTCTAATTTGTCTCAAATTTTTGATAATTCATTGATGATTTTCCATCTGTCTAAATACGCATTTTTGAATTTTTACTCTATTTACACTTATTTATTAATTCAAAAGTTTTAAAAACTCTCATTTGTCAGTCAAATTTACACTCATCATTCTTAAAAATATCAGATTTTCAAATTTCCCGCTTTAATGGGAGGCCTAGTTAGTAACGCCCTCAAGTAGAAACACCCAAAGTTCTAACGCCGAAATCAAAATGGCCGATGGCTTGTTGTAAGTGATGTAGTTTGTGAAAAGTGTTATTTAATTTATCAACCAAAAATAAAAGTGTGAAAATTGATAATCGTATGGATAAAATAAAATTACATTTATAATTTTTGACATAAGCATACCAATTAAACCGGTAAGTACACTTACATTATTATCAGATAAACTAACATATAAATATCGCTATCATGTCGTCATCATACTGAAAATTTATTTCGCAAAAAAAATCCAGTACGAAATATAAACTATAAATGTATATTTATATCAAGTAAATATTGTTTGGATGATAAATTAATAGCAAATGATTAATAATAGGAGTTGACTGCTGAATAAACTGGAGCCTGATCGTAATAATATGGCGAGTCCGTCGCCTCAGTCGTCACCAATGCCACCACCACAAGCCCCGAGTCCAATGGGTCCGCCACAACAATCGTCCTCGCCCTCGAATCCTCAAGGAAGTCCAATGGGTCCACCTCAACATCATCCACACAGTCCGACCCAGGCATATCCTGGTGGTCATCCACTACCTGGCCCAGGTCCGGGACCTGGAGGCCCTCCGATGTCACAACCACCGCAACAACCGCCACCTCAACAAAATTATCCACCACATCCACAACAAATACCACCTAATTTAGGACCTCAGGTAATTTATTAATTTTATTTTTTAAAATTCTCTTGCATTGATTCCATAAATTTAATTTCCCATAAATTTTACTAATTAATTAATAGTCTAGTTATTTAAAACAGTACTTATATTTTTTAATTAGAGTATTATTTACAAGTATAACTAATTTCGTTGTTCAACTTGACGGTCAGCATCGTTGATCATTTTCTTAAGATCTTTAGCTATTTTGATATTACAAGCACCAATAGCACGTGGGTTCATTATATTGACATCATTTCCTTTAAAAAAAAAAAAATGAACAATAACAATAAATTGATGTCAATGTCTGTTGGCTTTGTTATTACGCAACTCAAGATAATTACTGATTATTTTTTCTCTTTTTTTTTAATTAATACTTTACTTGTTTTTATAAAGTAAGAGACCCAGTACCCGATCACTCCATGTTTTTACATGATCAAGAGTGATCAAGTACTAGGTCTTTTACTCTAGCTGAATAATAATTTTATTGAGTGATATAAAATCAATTACCGGTCACGCGATCAATAACAACACCCCCAGCTTCGGTGATAATTAAAGAAGCTGCTGCAATATCCCAAGCTGAAATTCCCGGACCTTCTATCTGATAACCCTCGATAGCTCCTAGTGCTATATGACATAATGTAATTGCTGCGCTACCAATTGTTCTTATTCTAAAATGTAATTCTCTATTTAATTAACCCTTGTTCATCAAGAAAAATTTCTTCATTAATTAATTACCCGTGAGTTTTACTTCCAAGTAATTTTATCCTCTCGATCATTTTCTCTCTCAAGTCATCAACTTTTATAAATGCTGGTTCGATAGCAATAAGTGATTTTGAAATATCTTAAATATTATTTTGATTATTACCAGGGATTAAAAAAATGAATTATTGGAGATTAAATTTATTTGTTATACAAACCATCAACAGTCGACGTTTTTAGTGGACGCCCATTGAGAAAGGAACCTCTTCCTTTTCTCGCAGCAAATAATTGATCGAGAATCGGGTTATAAACAATACCAATTCTCATTTCTTTATTAATCGACAGTCCAATGACGACACAAATTTGTGGGAAATTATGAATGAAATTCATTGTTCCGTCTATCGGATCAATTATCCATGTAGGATCGTCCGTTAACTCTGGTAAATTTTTACCTGTTGATTCTTCGCCAATAAATCTTAAAAAAAAAAAAACAAAAAAAGTAAACAGTAGTTCATCTCGGTGTTGCAAATATTTGAATCTTGAACAAATAAGATAAATAAAAAACAACTTAATAAATTACTTGTGATCAGGAAATTGCTGTTTCAATTTTCCTACAATAATATCTTCGATTTTACGATCATATTCAGTTACAAGATCCCAGTCACCTAGTTTTTCTGTCACTGTTTTTCTAGCAAATGTCACGCCTTTTAGTACCTTGAAAATAATCATTACATATTTACATTCACTTAAATTCTTAAGTTATTAATTATGCACATAACAATTTTTATATTTTTTTATTTATACAAAAAAAAAATCAATACGTAATAGAATATTTTATTAATTTATTTATTTTAATCAAAATTTACTCGGAGTTTGGGAGTTTTTACGAAAATTACTCCGTATAAGGAGTAAATAGGAAATTTATTTTTTCAGCGGAATGATTTCGGAAGTATCTGAATTTTATTTAAATTCACATTCACTTTGATTTGGAATTTTAATATTAAAATAAACTCTCCTTCGGAGTGAATTTTACTCCGAGATGATTAAAAAATTTATAAAGTGGACCCGAATTAAATCTGGAGTAAATACAGAGCGGATGACTCATTTAACCCGCGTTCACTCCGAAAATTTTTTGCAGTTTAATAATTTTATGCATTAATTTTTAATAATAATATTTATTCATCAATAAATTAGAACTAAAGTATCTCATTAAATACTTCAATATACTCTTAATTAATAAACAAGTAAATGATACTTTTATTAGCATAGAATAAAGTAAAAAAAAATAAGTTACGTGTCCAGCTTCCAGAGTCAGCTTCATAGCAATATCGTAGTAAAAATCTTCATCGTGTTTAGCCATTTTAAATAACTACTTGTTACTGCAATTACTCTTTTCCTTTTATCTATTTTATTAAAAACACTAGGAACTATTATTAGAATTGATGTTTATCCAACAACTCGTAGAAGCTGACTAAGATTTAATAATCTCCTTCAAGATCTTGTCTTCATTGTTGACCGCGAGAGTATCAATCGTAGTAGGGACTATGAAAGTTATGTCAATTTTAATTATTATTCAACTTCACTGTCAATTTATTTATTTAAATTTACTATCAAACTCAATTAAAATAAATAATTAAATTTTTTAATATTTACAAATTTTTATTTATATTTAATTCAACTGACACTTTTTTTTATCAGTCAGAAATTTTATATTTTTTCTAAAAACTAAAATTATTTTCTACATAACTAATTAATTAAAATACATTCAAGTTCTCTTGAGTCGTCTGCGTTGTGTTTGAAGATCAGTTTCATTTATCAGTTTGGATATTTCTATTGCGAGTGCTTCTGTTCCAGTTGCTAACGTCATTGGCTTCATAATATTAAAATTTCCTCCTATTAAATATTAATAATTATTTATTAAACCATTAAATAATATTATTATTATTAATTAATTACCTTTACTATCAATCACAGTACCACCAGCTTCTTTAACTAATAGGTATCCAGCTGCAACATCCCATGGATGTATATGATCCATGTGAAATGCATCAATAATACCTCTTGCTACATATGATAGTCCCATTACTGCTGACCCAACATTTCTAACTCTGTTTAAAATAAAATATTTAATTATATAAGTAGTTAGTTAATTATTAATTGAAAATAATTAAAATTATTTATTTACCCATCAGCGACTTGTGACAGCGCTTCAATTCGACCTAGTGTTATGTCACGTTTAGGCCCCCATTTAAGTAGACTGGGTTCAATATTTATTAAAGCCAGTTCTAATTTTTGAATATTAGATACTCTGATTTTTTTATCATTCAAAAATGCGCCTTGACCTTTTTTAGCTGTGAATAATTCGTTATGGTGTGGGTTGTTAATTATTCCAAGTTCTATTTCTTTGTTTATTGCTAGACCAATTGATATACAACATTGTGAAAATCCATGGACAAAATTAACTGTGCCATCAATTGGATCGATAATCCATGTAGGTGCGTCGGTTAATTCTAATGGCTCATTTTTGTTGTGTGATTCTTCAGCTATAAATCTTTAAAACCAAAATTACAAATTTTATTACAAATTTTATTTAAAAGATACAGTGAAATTTACTCCTAAAGAGAGTTTATTTTAATATTAAAGCTCCGAATCAGTGAATGTGAATTTAAATAAAATCTAGATTACTCCGAAATTACTTCGCTGAAAAAAAAAACCCTATTTACTGCGTATGCAGAGAGATTTTTTCCAAAACTCCAGAACTCAAAATAACGGAGGGAATTTAAATCCGTAATCATTCCGAATTTATTGAACACACTTTTTTCTTTAAAAAAAAAAAAAAAATAATAATAACAATAAATTTGAAATAAAAGTACTTTTAGGAATTAACATTTAAAGTTTACGCTGAATACACTAGTACTTATGCGCCGCGATAAAAATATTAAATTATTTATATAGAAAATAAAAATTTCTTACTTGTGATCTGGAAATTTCTTCGATAAGTTTGATATCAATAAATTTTCAATAGCTTTGTCTTGTTCGGTAACCAGATCTCGATAATTTCCTTTGATGTGAACAGTTTTTTCACGATCGAGAGAATTTTTCAAAATCTAAAAAAAAAATTAATTATATTTTTTTTCAAATATTTGAATAAAAGATAAATTTATTTCGTTGAATGAAAGACTAGTATCATACCTCGCCTGCTTGCAGTGCAAGTTGTTTAGCAAACACAAAATATTCTTCAATATCTTGATTCGTTCCCATTTTAATTATTGTTACAATAATTATTATAAATATATAAATGTATATATTTTAATATACTTAATGATGTGTGTCACCGTTGACTGGTTTTACATTAATGCAGTTTCTGTCAGATTTTATTCTAAATAAATATTATTACCTTGACGTTTATCACTATTTCAAGATAATAATCTCTTGTCTTCTCTCGAGTGTCACTGATATCAAATCTTATTAAGTTTTAATTTATCTTTTTTTTTTCTTTAATTGTTTGTTTTCTGGCTTATGTAATTCTAATTTTACTTCTGTTCACACCAATCTTTTCACTCTTATGTCACATGGCATAAATTTATGAAGGTAAACATTAAATTTTTAATTTCAAACTTGATAACTTTTTTTTTAGTCATTTTTTATCCACAACAAAGTTCGTCATTTCACTTAATTTAAATTTATCTTTATAATAATAATAATTTTTTTGGGTAAATAGAAATTGTATTAAATATTTTTCTTAATTATAAAAGATGATAAATTTTTTTTAGTCTTTTATTAAACTATTAATTCAAATTGTAATTCAAGTATTTTGCAAAAAAAAAAAAAAGAGAATTTCTTAGTGCAAGAAATATTTTGCATTATGCATTGAAGACAAAAATTTTCTTAGAACTAGAAAAATTTTAATTTTCATTTTATAATGCAAAAAATTTATTAGGACTGTTAGGTTTTGTGAATTAAAACAAATTAATTTATTAAATAAATGAAAATTATTTCTTTTAATTAGAATACGCACTCTAGAGTAGTCTTCACTCTTAAGAGATTTAGCTTAGACTAACTTATTCTGTTAATATTATTTAACACTGAAGTCTAACCACCTCTCCTCTTTGTCGATAACAAATATGTTTAAGATTGAGGCCCATTTGCTTGGAACATGGGCCTTAATCTCGTTTCGTCCCAAGTATTTGAGGTCATAAAATTTGACCCGTATTAACTTTCTTTTTCTCAAGTAAACATATATTTTGAACCCAACGTTACATGTTAAGCTATAGTATATATTATTTAAGTAAATAATATATACTATGACTTAACATGTAACGTTGTTTGAAATAAGATGTCGAACAGAATATTTAGTAAAAAGAAATATTAAATAACATATATATTAGTATAAAGATTAAAATCCACAATTTAAAAAAAAATACCAGAATCAAAGCATTTTTAGAAAATTTGTATTTTTAAAAAACAAAACATGAAAAAATTTTTAAAATAATTAATATTCCATAAATAAATAAATTAATAAAATTAAGCAACAATAACTTTAAAAATAAATCAACAGTTTATTATCATTTATACAACATGGTTTCATAATATTAAAAATATCTTAAAAAATAATTTCGTATATATATTTATATAACATTCAAATCACAAACTGCAAATAACTTTGATATGTAAAATCTCGTCAGTGTAACAATATTTCATTTAAAAAATAGTTAATAATTAAAAAGTAAATTTTTCTGTACACAAAATCCCAACATATAACAAATTAAACTTTAAAAAAAAAAAATTAATAGTAAACAATATTGGTATGATAGCTCTATAAAAACAAACTAAGAAACTAAAAAAATCCCGCACGTTTAGTCGAGTGATTCAGCCATTAATTGACACTATTAATTAAATGTTATCTCATTACGATACATAAGTCTGATATATTTAAATTTGCGTATAAATACATCACATCTATGCTGAGTAATTATCTCTACGTGCTTCCGTTGTAGTTATTAAAAGTATTCTTATCACTGCCGCGTCGACGGTGTGTTTTAATGTCTGCTAATTTTATAAGTTTTACAAGTTCGGGTGCCAGTTTCTTGTTACCCATTGCCAGAACTCTGGGTTTCATTAAATCAAAATCATCACCAGAGGTATCGACAACATGCCCGCCGGCTTCACGAATTAACAAGACACCCGCAGCAACATCCCAAGGATATAAATTGTCGGTATGATAAACTTCTGCGGCACCCATCGCGACATAACAAAGTGTCAAAGCTGCTGAGCCAAGTGTTCTTATTCCATGCGCCAATGTTACAAATGCTTCTAATCTTCCAAGGATTATGTCCCTGGTTTCTTCTATGGTAGCGTATGACGCTTCAAGACAGATCAAAGAATGTCGCAATTCTGTAATAGATAAATATAATTATTTATTATTTAGATAAACTATTGATCCTTCATTGAGATAAAATAATTTTATTACCTTTGACGTCAGAAGTTTTGATCGGTTTCCCGTTTAGATAAGCGCCTCGTCCTCGACGCGCTGTAAACATTTGCTCGAGAACTGGGTTGTAAACGATACCAATTTCTAGCTCACGATTAACTGCAAGTGCTATTGATATGCACGCGTGGGGAAA
This sequence comes from Microplitis demolitor, assembly GCF_026212275.2. Classification (NCBI taxonomy): domain Eukaryota; kingdom Metazoa; phylum Arthropoda; class Insecta; order Hymenoptera; family Braconidae; genus Microplitis; species Microplitis demolitor. Next base: position 3,197,733 of record NC_068551.1, on the reverse strand, counting down.
TGAGTGAACGAAATTCGTCGTTCCGTCAATTGGATCAATTATCCATGTTGGCGCGTCTGTTAATTTTGGAAGGACGTGGGTTTTTGAAACTGTTTCTTCTCCTATAAATCTAAATTTATAATTATTTATTAATAATTTTCGATATATAAATGATAAATTTTTTCTAAAAATGGTTTTAGTAAACAAAAAAACAATTTTACAATTAAATAAAATGGAGTTAAAATAAATGCCAATTATTAACAAAATAAATTCAGATAAAAAATAATTAATCGGTTATCATACAAGTTCATTAGCCAGTCATCCAATCCATAACCGATTGATTTAAAAATAATAAAATAATGATATTTAAAATTTATGCTAATGGCATTTAAAATCTATTTATAACTATTTTCGAAAAACTACTTTTCAATAGCCAAATCGTAAAATTCATTACTTGAGTTTAATGTTTTTCAAATATATATTTATATATTTACATTATTTTATTTCATCACAATACCTAGTAAAATTTTCATTACTTCCGTAATAACAAACATCTATTTTTATAAATTACGCGAAAATTTGTTCTAAATATTTCTTATATTTATTACTCGCTAAAAATTTCCATTTGTCAGAAAAAGAAAAATTAAATTCGATAAATTTTTTATATACAAAAATTTTAATAAATTTAAATACAGTCGGACCTCGTTATAAGACTATCATTCTGTCTTTTTTATAAACCAGATATCGCGATAGTTTGAGAGAAACTAATAGTCTTATAACGAGGTCCTACTGTAAAATTTATACCTTTTTTAAAAACTTTAACCTAATCGTTAATTTCTACAGGCAATTTTTATTGCAATTAAAAAAAAATAATTCGTCAGTTTTATTTAAGTAATTAAATACTTGAATTAAAATTTTTTTAATAGAAGTAATTTTTTTTTTTTTTTTTTTTTAGTTCATAAGCCAAATTGAAAAACGGCTTTATTAAATTTGATTAAAATTATAATTATAATTAATAATAAAAATAAAAAAAATAATTTTTGACATACTTGTGAGTAGGAAATTCTTTAACAAGTCCATCAATTAAAATTTCTTCGATTTTTTTATCATACTCAGTAACTAAATCCCAGTCACCATCTTTCGTTTCGATATTTTTTCCACCTTGTATCGCATCTCTGATTATCTGTAATGTCACATTAATAAAGATTCTTTAGTATAAATATATGTAATTCACCACTTGAACATCTCACTCTCTTTCTCTTTTTTCCCCCTATTAAACTCCCCATTAAATTGCTCTATCATTACTATATCAAGTATCAAATTATTCTGATATATTTATAAGCGCGGTAATTTAAATATTCAAATTTCCATTCAAAGCAACACCTCATTTATCTACCAATCAAATATTTTTTCAATCTCATTTGATTTTTAGAAAAAGTCAAATTCTTTCATTATTTTTTAATTAAATTTAATAATAATAAAAAAAAAATAATACCTTTGCTGACTCGATCGTTAGTTTCATAACAAAGTCATAACAATGATCTAATTCTTTTTGTGTAGCCATTGTAATTTAAAAAAATTTAATGGCTGTTGTCAAAATTTAATTAAATAAATTAAATGATAAGTAAATAAAAAATAAATTTTATGTTAATAAAATGTTAACCACTAGCTCTAACTTTCAAGTGACGTTACATTTGCGGAAGCGCAGTACTTATGCAAAAGCTCCACAACCCCACTACGTTATTTTTCCGATGCATGCATTGATAATATTCGTTCTAATATTACATTGCAACATGTATACAATTCGTTATTTTTATATTTATATTTATCTATCTTATATATTTATAATTTTCTTAACACTTCTAGCCAACTATTTTACCAAAATATATAAATATAATTTTGAATATAAAAAAAACAAAAAATTCAGTCTTTAAATTTGGAAACAAATTTTTTTTATTGCAATTTAAATTTCTTCAAAATAAATATTTAAAAAAAAAATGAAAAACAAAATTAAATACTTCTTTTAGAAAAATAATAAAATGAGGAAAATTTTTTTAGTAAACAATTTAAAATAATTAAAAATTTTTATGTAAAAATTTTTTAATGTAAAATAAGAAAAAAAAATAAATTCAATGTCATTAAATCTAGAAAAAATTTTTAATTGATTTGCAATTTAAATTTCTTCACGGTAAATGATTTTAAAAAAATAATAAACTAAAAAGTTAATAGTTTTTTTAAAAAAAAATTATAAATTGAAATTTTCTATTCATTTTAATTTTTTTTAGTCATCAGTTAGAAGAAATAAAAATTTTTCATTTGTATTTCGTAATTTTTTCACAGTAAAGAATAAAAAAAAATGATCTAATGTTAATAATTTTTGTAAAGAAAAATTATAAAATGAAATTAAAATTTTCTAGTCATTCAAAAATTTTTTGTCCACCTGTTTAATAAAAAAAAAATTCCATTGATTTGTATTTCAAAATTTTTTAACGTAAAAAAAAAAGTCAAATAAATTTTTTTATAGTGATCATACAATCGCTTATGGCTGTATCAGATAAGTCAGCAATACAAGTCAGCAAGTTGAATGTAATTTAAGTTACAGGTGTAGTCAAGCACGTGTTAACAATGTGTCACTTATATTAAAGCGTAGTAGTTGGCTAAACTCCTTTTTTACGTCTAGTATATTTTAATCTATCTCTCTCTCTCTCTCTCTCTTTATTCTTCCATACTCATGCGTCGTTCACGCTCCCAGCGACCCGTAATCACGTTCCAATAGCATGCTTCTAATCTTTGTTTTAAGCTAGTATCTATCATCAACTTCCTATGATTTATTTCCTCATTTTTGTCGTCAGAAAAATAATTAAAAGGAAAACGCATAATAGAAAATAAAAAAAAAAAAATAATTAATCAAGTTAATTACCGACAATTCTATTTGTTTATAGTCTTTGTCTAATTTGCAATGTTCATTAATGAATGCATAAATTATGTGACATTAGAATGCTAATTTTATCATTTGTTTAATTTAAAGTTTAAGTTCAAGTTTAAATAAAATATAAATGACATAACAGTTGTTTGAAATAGCGGAAAATTTCATTAAATTTTGACGTAATCATGGAAATTAAAACTTGTAAAAATTGCATTCAGTTCTTATCTCTCATGTATACTAATGATTATTGTATTAGACATAATAAATATATAGATGGATAGATTAATATAGTATATATTAAATTTATGAAAACAAAGTCAACAGATAGTACGACTGGTTATAAAATAATAATAATAATTACATATTAGTAAACAGTTCTTAGTTTCAATGTCAAATAGATACCGTAAATTATCATGCGGACAGTCATCATTAATATATATCGTTTTATTTGATATCATCAAAATTGCAGTAAATATTATTGCCGAGTAGAACTAGATTGCGGTATACCATACTCCAGTGGAAAGTATTATTTTCATTTAATTTACACGTGCTCATTATTATTAATAAATATATTTCTGCATATTTACATTCAAATAAATACTGATTAAATTTTCCAAATGTCCATCGTGATATGAAAAATTTATAAATCGAGGTTCTAATTAGCAAATTGTCTTAATATTTTTTAATTGGTGATTCTGTGGAATTTTCAGGGTAATAGAAAAAATATTATTTTAGTAAGCTAGACATAAATATTAGACATAGGGTGAGAGCACTAGTACCCAGTTCCTAACCAGTAGCCAGCTGGTTATATATTTTAGTACTGGATCAAAATATATATAGATATTTGACATCAAGTGGCTGGTTATTGGTTTGAAGCTGAGTACTGGAGCTCTTACCCTACGAGGAATTGATTTTTATCATTAGATTTCTATTCTAAATGAAGGATTTTCTAAAATGGAGTTAGACATTTGCTAATTAGAACGTAGATATGAAACGTCAAAGGATATTAAATTTATGGAGATAATTGTAGGGAAAAGTATACAATTAAATGGTGAAAGTTGTAACGTAAAATTAAAATTTTTAAGGGTCAGACGGGAGGTCCGACTGGATCACAAGGACCTGGAGGACCGATGATACCGGGGCAGATGAGTGGGCCACCTATGGGACCTCAGATGTTTTCTGGTGGACCACCGAGTATGGGACCGGGTGGACCTGGTCAAATGGGGCCTAGTGGACCTAATCAGATGGGACCTGGAGGTAAATACTGGTGTTTAGTTAATGAGGTGATCAAAAATGCAATTGTTTAATTGTGAATACTTTTTAGGCCCGAATCAAATGGGACCTGGAGGACAAATGGGTCCAGGTCATATGGGACCAGGTGGACCTCCAGCACCACCACATATGCAAGGCCCGGGAAACCAAATGCCAAGTGGACCAGGACATATGCAAGGGCCTCCACCATCGGGACTTATGAATGCAGGACCAGGTCACATAGGACCGGGGCCTGGGTCGATGCCAGGTCCAGGACACATGAATCCATCGATGGCTGGTCCACCGGTTCCGATGTCTGGAGCACCTATAGGTCCAGGTGGACAAATGCCTGGTCACGGACATGGTGCCAATGGACATTCTCAGATGATTGTCGGCGGCCCAGGAAATCAAATGAACATCGGACCCGGGGGTCCGGGTGTTCCTATTAATATGGGCGGACCTAATGCTCCCGGACCAGTTCCAGCTCCCATTGGTCCCAACGCCGGCCCAGGGAATCAAATGGGACCTGGTGGACCAATGATGCCCGTATCAGGATCTAATCAGATGCCCCCAGTTGGACCTGCAAGTCAAATGGGACCTGGAGGGCCTTCAGCAATAGTCGTTAACAATTCCGGAAGCCCAGTAGGTCCTGGTGGTCCATCAGGACCTCCAGGTATAGGGCCGATGCCACCAGGAGCAAATCAACCCATGGGACCAATAGCACCCGGAGGACCTGGCAATCAAATGACTCCAATTCCCAGCGGTCCACCCGGTCCTCCCGGGTCTGGACAAGAGAATCTCAACGCTCTCCAGAAAGCCATCGACTCCATGGAAGAAAAAGGTCTTCAAGAGGATCCCCGTTACTCCCAATTACTCGCTCTTCGTGCTCGCAGTCAAAATGCCGGAATGGGAGACAAACAGAATTTCAGTTCCCAACAACTCCAACAACTCCGAGTCCAAATAATGGCGTACCGTCTGCTAGCCCGAAACCAACCACTCTCTCAGCAATTAGCTCTAGCTGTTCAAGGCAGTGTCTCAGCCCCAGGTATGCCTCAGCGACCAGTCGACCCATCACAGACTCCAAGTACACCAGCTGGCTCTCAACTTCTCTCCGCGACCACAGGCGCCGTTGTCCCGAGTTCCGTTGGAGCTCTACGACCTGGCTCTCAATCATCCCAACAGTTACAGCAACAGCAACAACAAGCTGCTAACAAAACAAATCGCGTTACAAGCGTCGTTAAACCTTCCGGTTTAGATCCTCTAGTCATTCTCCAAGAGCGAGAAAATCGCGTAGCCACGCGTATTGCTCTTCGCATGGAGCAATTAAGCAACTTACCTACAAATATGCCCGAGGATCTTCGCATTCAAGCCCAAATAGAGTTACGTATGCTCCGTGTACTTAATTTCCAACGTCAATTACGTTCTGAAATAATCGCCTGTACACGTAAAGACACAACGCTCGAGACTGCGGTCAATGTCAAAGCCTACAAACGTACAAAACGTCAAGGATTGCGGGAAGCCCGTGCTACTGAAAAACTGGAAAAACAACAGAAACTTGAAGCGGAACGGAAACGTCGACAGAAACATCAAGAATTTTTGACCTCCGTTCTACAGCATGGCAAAGATTGGAAAGAATTCCATCGTAATAATGTTGCTAAGTTGTCGCGTCTAAACAAAGCTGTACTGAACTACCATGCAAACGCTGAGCGCGAACAGAAGAAGGAACAAGAGCGAATTGAAAAGGAACGAATGCGTCGTTTGATGGCTGAAGACGAGGAAGGTTACCGTAAACTCATTGATCAGAAGAAAGACAAACGTCTGGCATTTTTGTTATCACAAACCGACGAGTACATCTGCAATCTTACTGAGATGGTCAAGCAGCACAAGATGGAACAGAAACGGAAACAAGTCGAAGAGCAGAAACGTAAGAAGAAGAAGAAGAAACTGCAAGACGGGATGCCCGTCAATGAAGACGGAACACCGGCTGAGGATGCGCGGGTTCATGTTTATGAAGTGAGCACTGGCCGGACATTGACTGGCGAGGATGCGCCGCTGATGAGCCAACTGAATGCTTTCATGGAGTCGCATCCCGGTTGGGAAGTCGTCGAGTCTGACAGCGATGAGGACGACGACGAAGACGAAGAAGAAAATGTCTCGGAACAAAAAGCTAAGACTGGAGATTCCTCAGCTGCTTCTGCTGAGAGCAACAATGAGTCTATCAGTGAGACTAAAAAGAAATTAAATAAAGCCAAAGTTGAGGACGACGAGTACAAAACTGAAGAGCAGACTTATTACAGCATCGCGCATACAGTGCACGAGTGTGTTACTGAACAAGCCTCTATTATGGTTAATGGCATACTCAAGGAGTATCAGATAAAGGGTCTCGAGTGGTTGGTGTCATTGTTTAACAACAACCTCAATGGTATTTTAGCTGACGAAATGGGTCTCGGTAAGACAATTCAAACGATCGCGCTCGTTACTCATCTTATGGAGAAAAAGAAGGTCAATGGGCCATTCTTAATCATCGTTCCATTGTCAACTCTATCTAATTGGGTACTAGAGTTTGAAAAGTGGGCGCCGAGTGTCGTTGTCGTATCTTACAAGGGTTCACCCGCCGGGCGACGAGCGATACAGTCGCAAATGCGTGCTACTAAATTCAATGTTCTGCTGACTACGTACGAGTATGTCATCAAAGACAAAAGTGTCCTGGCTAAATTACCATGGAAGTACATGATCATCGATGAGGGTCACAGGATGAAAAATCATCACTGCAAATTAACCCAGGTGTTGAACACTCACTACTTAGCGCCACATCGTTTACTTTTAACTGGTACTCCACTACAAAATAAATTACCCGAGTTGTGGGCACTGTTGAACTTCTTATTGCCCTCGATCTTCAAATCCTGCAGTACATTCGAGCAGTGGTTCAATGCGCCTTTTGCCACCACCGGGGAAAAGGTCGAGCTGAATGAGGAAGAAACGATTCTTATTATTCGCCGTCTGCACAAAGTACTGAGACCGTTTTTGCTGCGACGTCTGAAAAAAGAAGTCGAGTCTCAGTTACCTGACAAAGTTGAGTATATTATCAAGTGCGATATGTCTGGGTTACAAAAAGTTTTGTACAAACACATGCAGAGCAAGGGTGTGCTGTTGACTGACGGTTCTGAGAAAGGAAAGCAAGGAAAAGGTGGCGCGAAAGCGCTGATGAATACAATTGTCCAGCTTCGTAAACTGTGTAATCATCCGTTTATGTTCCAAGCGATTGAGGAAAAATATTGCGAGCACATTGGGGTCCAGGGTTCGCACACAGTGTCAGGACCAGATTTATATCGTGCGTCAGGTAAATTTGAGCTGTTGGATCGCATACTGCCTAAGCTAAAGGCGACCAATCATCGCGTGTTACTGTTCTGTCAGATGACGCAACTGATGACGATAATGGAGGATTACTTGAGCTGGCGAGGGTTCAAGTACTTGCGGTTGGATGGTACAACCAAAGCCGAAGATCGTGGTGATTTACTGAAGAAGTTCAATGACCCCGGGTCACAATATTTCTTATTCTTACTGTCAACTCGTGCTGGTGGTCTGGGTCTCAATTTACAAGCCGCTGATACTGTCGTTATTTTTGATTCCGACTGGAATCCGCATCAAGACTTGCAGGCACAGGATCGTGCCCATCGTATTGGACAGAAGAATGAAGTACGAGTGCTGCGATTGATGACCGTTAATTCTGTCGAAGAAAGAATACTGGCTGCTGCGCGATATAAGTTGAACATGGATGAGAAAGTCATCCAGGCTGGAATGTTTGATCAAAAGTCAACAGGAAGTGAGAGACAGCAATTTTTGCAGAGTATTTTACATCAAGACGACGCGGATGATGAGGAAGAAAACGAAGTACCGGATGATGAAACGGTCAATCAGATGATTGCTAGGTCGGAGGGTGAGTTTGAAACTTTCCAGAAACTAGATCTCGAGCGACGACGAGAAGAAGCTAAACTAGGTCCCAATCGTAAGTCGCGTTTGCTGGAGGAGAATGAATTACCAGACTGGTTGGTCAAGGATGACGAGGAGGTCGAGCGGTGGACGTACGAAGAGGACGAGGAGCGATATCTGGGTCGCGGATCTCGCCAGCGGAAGGAAGTTGATTACACTGATAGTTTGACGGAAAAGGAATGGCTCAAAGCTATTGACGATGACGGGGTTGAGTTTGATGACGAGGAGGAAGACGATAAGAAGAAGAAGAAACCGCGAAAGCGGCGCAAGAAGGGAGAGGAAGATGAAGAGCCGATACCGAAGAAACGTCGCGGCGCGGGGAGCAGTGGTGCTGGACCGTCTGTTGACATAAAACTACGCAAGTCCATGAAAAAATTACTTATGGTTGTTGTTAATTATACGGACAGTACTGACGGCAGGTTACTGAGCGAACCATTCATGAGACTGCCGTCCAGACGAGAATTACCTGATTATTATGATGTTATAAAAAAACCTCTGACTATTAATAAATTGTTGAAGAAAGTCGATGAAGGCAAAGTAAGTATTTATTTATTTATTAATGAGACCGCTGAGATAGCAATTTAAAGATTAGTATTCAAATTAATTGACTTGACTCGATGGCTGCGCTTCTTAGCTTCGGTAAACTTTCCCCGTAAATTAAAGTTAACTAGAGACTGTCTCAAGTCATGACATTGCGCCATAGATACAAACTTTAATTTTTGCTATAAATTATTTCTTTCTAAAGTTTTAAAATTAAAGTAACAAGTTGTTTACTTTTTTAATGAATTTTCATTGGATCAATATTTTCTATTTTTAATGTTATTGAATTCTTACCATGTTTTATAATTAACGTTTTATTTAATTTTATTTTTGATGAGTAAATTAATAAATTATGAGGGAGCGGTCTCTTTAAGGGGATTTTTATACAGTGACTCCCACTTTTTAGAAAAAATTCAGTGACTTTCAATTTTAATGATCGTATTGTCTGAGAATGTCCTGATGTTCAAATATTAAAAAATATATATATATATATTTTCAGTATTCGAGTGTAGATGAATTGGAAAAAGATTTTATGCAGTTGTGTAAAAATGCCCAAATTTATAACGAAGAAGCCTCACCAATTCACGAGGATTCGATTGTTCTAGAATCGGTATTTACAAACGCACGACAAAGACTCGAAGCCGAAGGTTCAATGTCTGATGACGGTTAGTATAAATTTATGACTACTATATTATATTTTACTATGATAAAATAATAAAATAATTTATGATGATAATGACAACATAAATTTATATGATGCTTCAATAATAATGCAGAAAATAATTCATCTCCAGACGATCGTGATGATGGATCGGACGGCGACTCGAGTGTAAGGATGAAGATTAAATTAAAAGGACGTAAAAGTGAGAGTAGAACGGGTAGTAGGCGTAAAAGAATAACGAAAAAATATATTTCTGATGATGACGATGACGCTGATGACAATTAAGTAATTTTTCATTTTTTATTTAATTAATTAATTAATTAATTAATTATTATTATTACAAACTATCATAATTATTGTTAAGAAATTTAATTTAAATTATCATTATTATTTTTAATTTACGTACCAAACTATTCAACTTAATTATCAACTAAGCAAATAACGCAGTTCAATTTTCATATTGAAAAATTTTTATTTTTCCCATCGACATCGAAATATATCAGATATATATATATATATATATATATATATATATATATATATATATATAACTTTCACTGTAATTAAATAACAAATGATCATATATACTTATAAAAAATAATAATGTATGACTATAAATGATATTATAAATTTATTTATAATATATATACATAAAATTGCATTTAAGGCTTTTTCAAAAATTTATGTCATATATTAATTTGTATTATATATATATGATCATATATATTTATAACTTTTTTTTTGACTACTGTTTACATATATATATTTATATATATTTTAGGAGTGTGAGAATAATTCGTACTTACAAACTATTCGTATTAGATCGAATATTAAATTTTGATTCAAAATTATAATTTTAAAATTATTCAAATTATTCGTAAGCCTCTGAATTATTACTAAATTATTGTAAAAAATTACTTATAGTTTATCACATATGAGTTTTAAATTTAGTAGTAAAATAAAGTTTAAACTTCTGATACTAGTTTGAACTGAAAATTTGAATTTGAATAAAATAATTTAAAAACTGGAAAATAAATATAAATTTTTAAATTATTCGACGATTAAAAATTTGAATCGAATATTAACACTCGATTATAAAATTATTCGCACACTTTTAAAATAAATTAAACGATGGCAAATATTTAAATGATCTGCGTTAATTAAAAGCCTGAGATATCATTAATTAGTATTTTTAATGGATCTTTAATTAATTGATAACGTATACTATTATTGTAATGATAAATATATATTTATAAATACTGTATTGTATTGTAGTTTATATATATATATATATGTATGAAATGATGTTGAAAAAAAAAATAAAAATGAAGACAAAGGATAATAAAATAAATAATAGAATATAGTAATGAATATTCAGACAATGGTGATAAATAAATTGTGTGTGTTGTGTTTAGATGTAAATTTTTAATCTACCATCAATAAATCATAAGATTAATCCGGCTCATAAAATTAAACTCAAAGCTCCACTAATGTAATTTACACATCAATTGCTCTTTGTTTTTATGCATGCGAATTAATGGCGAAATTTTTTTTCCTTTTAATTTCTTTTGTCAAACGGCAGACGTCATAAATTTGAATTTTTATTTTTTTTTCACACCCTTTTTTGTTATTCATATTTTTCGAGTGTTGAGAAGAAAAAGAAACTAAAGTAAAATCCTAACGATGAAATTTATTCATCGATGTCACGTTAACGAACGTACTGGTTAGAAATCTATCAATGAATTTTTAAACAATTGTTCCGTGCGCGTATCCTTTTTTTTCTTCCGTTTCGTACAATTTAATTGAGTAGGGTTCGATAAATTTTTATCTATTGATTAATCACGTTTTTTTTATATTTTTGAATTTAAATTAAATCTTTTAGAAATTTTTTTTTTCCTTAATTCAATAATTAAAATTTAAATAAAAAGATGGAATTGATTATCGATTATTTTATGACAGCATTTTACCGACTCAACTTGATGGTTTTTTTTTTTTTAATTCATTTTTAGCTCAATGAGTTAATATGCGGATTAAAAAGAAAACAATTAAAAATATTTAATTAGAATTCCTGACGAATTTATTACAATTTTTTTTTATAAATAATTAATTTTTTTAAATGTTAACTTATAGTTTAGAAATTTATTTCAATAGAATATTAGTTTTTTTTTTTAAGTGCATATGCGGCAGTGGTTTTTTTTTAATTAGTAGATTTTATAGAAATCTAATTGTAGTGTTTGTTCTATTGGCGCAAATTTCATAAAATTTTTCTATCAAATTTATCAATTAGTCGCGTAAATTGTAGAAATACCGATAGTACAAAAGTTTATATATATTGAATATATGATAGTAGAATTCCCTTAATTTTAGTGTAACTTAAAACAAAATTCTGGATTTTCCAGTTTTTAATTAAAAAAAAAAAAATAATTTTGCATTCTGATTATAAATATAACATTGTAACAAAAATTTATAATAAAAATCTGCGGAAATAATTAAATATGAATAGTATTTAATAGCCCTTAAATTAAATTTTTTTTCTATCATAAAAATAAAAATAAAAAGAATAAAAAAAATATTTTACCGGAAGAGTAGAAAATTTTTGTGTGATTTTCAGCGTCAGCTTGGCAAAAAGGGATCACGCATGAGTGAACAAACGTGATGAAATGAGTAATATATATATATATATATATATATATATATATATATGAGATGAAAAATAAAAAGGAAGAGAATAAAAGAAAAAAAATGCGAGTTAACTTTATCTGCAGTGCAGTTTATCCGTAAAGATTAAACCAAGCCGAAAGGTACATCATTAGCAACGTGTGCGCAAGTGAAGATAACAAATATCCGTCTTCTTAAATGATAATAATTTTTATCACGCTTATATACTTACACAAAAAAAAGGAAGCGAAAAATACTATATAGAAAGTAAACTGAAATCACCAGTGGGATCTGATAGCTTTTACTTTCGACAAAAGTAAAAAATTACTATTTCTTAAATAAAATGTGCTATCATAAATCAATAATTACTAAGCGTTTGTATCTTTGGTTTATAGAATAGTAAATTTTTATGGTTTCATAACAACTAATTCCCGACAAGTGATCCCACAGACTAGATTCAATTGACAACTGATCTAATCCATCAGTTTCATAAAGATTTTCATAACTTTTCTTATCATCATCTTCAAAACCTTTATCTTCATCATTTTCCGCCAAATGTCAATGAGATCAATTTGTGGCATAAAATTATTGATATCAGTTGACGTCACACATTTTTTACTTATGCCAAAAGTAAAAACTATCAGATCTATTAATAGTTTTGAGTTACGTTCCACCGAGTAATTATAATTAAATTTTGAGTTCTGTTTTTTTTTTTTTTTCATGTACCTGAAGAACGGATCGTTTTCTGTATAACGAAATGAAAAGTAAAAAATCTACTGGATCTAAAATTTGGAAATATTTCGCACAGGCACTGGTATATCATCCGAAAAATTTCAGTCACACCATTACCCTTAAGCCATCTTTCAGTAGTGAAATTATAAATTTCTTAATTTTCGTTTCGCGAAAAACGTTCAAATCTTCCGGTAAATTTTTTTTCTGTGTACATCTGTGATATTATTTATTGCTCTCCTTATTCTTTATAGTTTATAAAGTACTAATAGCATCAATACAATTCTTTAGATGCTATTTTTTAACTTGACACTCTTAAACCCTAGCACATTACTGCCGTGCTATCAACTCCATCGTGTCTATATATCTACCGAGTAAATCGAGTAAAAAGTATTTCTGTATAACAATAGTAGTAGTGGTTGTAGAAGGTGAAGTTGAAGTTGAAGTACAAGTAAAAGCAGAAGCAGAAGCACGAAAAGAATAAGAAGAAAAAGAAGAAGTAACAATTTTATTTGAATCCTCACAAGACGAAAGCACTTTACTCAGATCGCTTTACTTGGTGCTTTCGATTCGTCTTTGCTTACCTGATTGAATTGCGAATCAGACGGAAACATTGCTGCGACTGACAATGAGGGCTTACATTTAATATTCTCTATTAAGTCTACAGACGATGCAGTTGTATATTTATACTCATATACATTTATGAAAATTTTAAATAATAAATTTAATTTATAAAACATTTATATTTTAAAAGCCTTATCTTGTAAGAATAAAAAAATCCATTCAAATTTTATATATTTTTATTGTTTCAATCTAATGGAACATAAATTTTCGAGAAAACACTTAAATAATGAAATACTTGTAAAATGTCACGCGAGTCCTTGAATACAAGTAAACTGTCGGCAAATGGGTGACGTGTTTTTTTATAACACGGAAAGTCATACTTTTTTTAATTATTAAAATTGACAGACCACTGCGATAGGTAAAATATTAAATGCGCATCGACTGAATACGGCTTAGAAAAATGCCGATGCTAATTGTGTAGAAAAAAATTTTTTATAAAAATATTCATTAGAATTTTGAGTTGACATTTTTCAGTAAATTTTTAAGCTTTAGATAAATTTTTTTTTGAACTTTTTATAATTATATTTTGAAAAATCAAATAGGGCAAAGGTACAAGTTTTTGGCCACTTGAAAAATTTTACTAATTTTAGAAAAAAAAAAATTGTTGAAAAAGTGTTTTTTTTTTCTCGCATCAAAAAATCCTTTTTTTTTCTGTGTAAAGTATTAATCACATGTCCGAAAATGGTACTTCAACTCTATTCACTTTAGATTAAGAATAAAAAAAAAATATCAAAATTAATATCCTGAGGCAGAATAAATAAAAAACTGATTCATTTCAAAATTTATTAAAATATAAATCATGCAAATTAGAAATTTTCAACTCAAATTTTAAAATTCACTATTTTAAAAAAATTTTTTTTTGCGCCAGTATATAATACCAGTAGTAATGTAATACACTTAAGCAAATGGATTGTTCTCTATTCACTCTATGAAATGAATAGTGTTATTGATTAGGCTTTTGAATTCTACCCAACGTGTAACATTATAATTGAAGAGTTATCCTTCAAGTAAGTGCTATGCGTATTATGTTTTTCCGTTCAGTTGCGATAGTTACGCTAAAGAGAACTGTCGCAATTAGTACAGAGTAAAAATTTTTTGATTACTGTCATTCTTGAAGATTACTTATATCATTAAGTTTTCAAATTTTTAACTTAATTTTTAAAAAACTGTCTTTAATAATGTAATAAAATTTCTTATGAATTTTAATTACAATGGGGTGGATTCAAAAATATATTTGCTGGTTAATATTAATTATAAATACGTGTAATAAAATAGACTTTTCAAATGCATCGCCTAATGATGATTTTCTCTCGACTTACAATCAAGTGGTAAATAAATTGTGATATTATTGTTATTAATATTCAATTACTGCAAATAATTAATTTACTTAATTAATATATTAACAGCTAGATATATTGAAGTTGTGTTTTCCGGACCGGCTCAACCCTCTCATTGTAAGTAATGATTTGATTGATGTAATTTATCCGTCGTCATGGCAGGGCGATGATTATTCGACTTCTATTATGATTATTGATGAGGATTTTGAGACAAATAATATTCAATTGTACAATCCCGCGTATCCTACTTATCTGTTATCTGCTGATTCAATTGCGAAACCCCGATCGTTGATGAGCAATCTACAATCTTCTTCTTGGTGGAACATCATTTCTCACTTTTTTGTAATTGAAACTAATGAAAATTTATGTGAAGATTCTTCAAAAGTTCTTCAATCACTTTGGAAAGCTGATTTATTCTCTTCATTCTATGTATGCAACGATTCAAACAACAAAACAATGGTCCACACCTTTAACCCCTTTACTAGACGGGCTCCAAATGCTTGGGAAGAAGTCTACACGATCGACAAACCAAATGACAAATGGACTCTCTATAAGCGGCCATTCATAAACAGTAAGTTACAAAAAATTTAAATAAATTTCATTGAGATAAATTAATTTTTATTTTATTTTACAGACAAAAGCGTATGTCAGAACCTGACATTCGACAAAACTAAATTTTTGGACGGCCACGAAGTCAAAGCAGTAGCAATTCCTGAATTTAATAAAAAATCCTCTTTAAACAGAACCCGCGACATTGAAAGCTGTCGTACAGCTTTACCGTACAATCATTATTTGTTTTTGAAAACTATATTTCCCGCGTTAAATGTCACACCCATTATTACTTACAACTCTTCGGTCGATTATGTAACATTTAAAAATGGTACATATGATATCGGTCTAAATACTCGGCATATCGGAGGTGACCTCGATGATATTGACCATTCAGAATTATTTTATGAGGAGGGATATATGATACTTACTCAAAAAAGAGGTATGACAGAAGTATTTGAACAAGTTTCTAATTTTTTCGACCTCGAGACCATAATATTTATTGTATTTCTATTATTTATTACCTTTATTGCAATTATCAGAAATAATAACCGACAGTACGGTTTAGGATTACTAGACATATTGAGTTTGATTTTGAGCAGAGGTATCTTAGCACCACTGAACAAACTTTACATACGCGTTATTTTTATCATAGCATCAGTTGTTATTTTTTTTGTGACTCCGATATTGCAAGGATATTTTTTGAGTTTCATAACGAAACCGGAAGTCAAAAATGTTGAGACCCTACAGGACCTTGTTGACTTAAAATATAATATTTACGCGCATCCTAGTGTAGAAAAAATACTGCGAAAACAATTGGAATGGAAAGACTCATATGACAAATACTTGCACCTTCCCGAAAATGTAAGAAAACTCTGCTATGAAAAAATTTTAGTTGACGATTCAACCGCTTGTTTGGCTCTGTATACTTTTCAATTGAACATGGCTTTGAAACACAAAAACTTGCATTTGTCAAAACAATATTTTGCTAAAAGTTTCATGTCATTCCAAATACGGAAGAATTGGCCGCTAAAAAATAAATTTGATAAAATAGCTTTACAATTACGAGAATCCGGTTATTTAGATTATTGGGAGAAACGGTCGTTCTATTATCCGTTGAAAAAATTGAAGGCTATTGAGGCGAAAAAATCGTCAGCGGAAAATCTTCAGTTTGCTCTTCAAAATTTTGAGTTCGGTTGGTTAGTTTTTTCAATGGGTTTGGTTTTCTGGACAATTGTTTTTGGCATTGAAAATTTGATTAAGAGGGTAATTCGAAAACGGAGACGTGCAATGAGACGTGAACCGCGATTTGTTAAATTACGACAGAGACTTCGGTACCGTGATGGAAAAATTTTTATTATTAATGAATATTTGTAATTTTTTTGCATATTCTGTCACAAACTGTTTTGATTGATAATTTTCCGAAATAATGAGCAGCAGTACTTGCGTGTTTTTACATTGAATTAGGTAATGGTGAAATTTTTTTGCACGTTTGATATCAATCAAGTTTGAACTTTAAATAAAATTTGAAAAGTTATTATTCAGAGTATCATGTTGGAAATTTGATTCTTTCGCGTTACAGAAAAAATTTAAAACCCCATAAATATTAATTTTTGTCATATTACTCGCCAATTTCGTAAATTTCTTTAAGGGATATCCCGCACAAATAATATACATATATATTAAATTAACAATTATCTCAATTATTAACAATTTTTTTTTCAGTATTTCAGTTTATAATATTATATATTTTCAAAATAAAACAAAATTTCTGTGATAAATATTTAAAATTTATGAGTGCGTATAATATATCTGTATTCTACTTTTATGTATTATGTTTATGCATACATTTGTGAGTGTATATGGATATATATAACTATTTGTCTTTCATTAAAAATATTAATTGTGAGTTTTAATAAAAAAAAAATACTTCATAATAATAATATTAATATAATTATTCTAGCATCCAGTCCTAAGTTATAATTTAAATATACAAAGAATAATTTTTCTCATTACTTATGAGAAGTATCATACATGATAAGTATTTTTATGATAAAGTCAAAAACTTTTGTTTCCTTAGCAAATATTATTTGCATACTACTTCATATTTTTTGTTCATTTCTATTCTTACAGTACGCGGTAAAAAGTTTTTTTCAATTATACAAAGCGTTTTTTACTTATATATATATTAGAAATATAAAAAAATTTTTTTTTTTTTCAAGTAATAAATATTTTAGTTATTTTCTCAATTCCGGAGTTCGAACAGAAGTAAAACCTTAGAAGGTTATTTTGTAGTGGTCCCGCTGCGATGTCCAACTTGCCCCATTTTCTCTTAGACATAAATAAACACTTTTAACACCAAAAAAAAAATGTTTCTGCATTTAGTGTCGATTTATCCCTGAGTTCTCTACTCGTAACAAAAATGAAATATTTTTGATAAAATTAATATGGTTAAATAAATATTAAATTAAATTATTATAAATGCAATAAAAAAGTAAACTATAATTTATCGAGCCTGCTGTTAGCAGTTTGGTGCAATAAATCATAACACTTAATTTTTACACTTGTATTAATCGTAAATCTCCAGATGTCAACCGCCGCGTCTGTGCAATACAAAAGACAAAAAAAGGGTATAAAAATAATAAAAAGACACGGAATGAAAATCACAAAAATATAAGGTGAACATGACAAGTTTTTAGGTTTAACTAAATTTTTAAAAAATTTTCATTTAAAAAAAAAAAAAAAAAAAAAAAAAAAAAAAAAAAAACAATTAAAGGTTGAGACAAGGAAATGAAGAAAAAGGGGCAATATAAGTCAAGTGTAGTTTGTAGTCGTAGAAGCGAACTGATGACGGTCTGACCGATGCTGACCCATGTCTACTGATGGTAATTTCCCGTACTATTTTGAATTTAGATCGAATTTAAGCAAGCTGTTACATGTCCTCTGCTTCATATATATCCACGTATATTTGTCGTGAATCGTGTCACGTTGAAATGCGTGTTGGTTAAATCCATATGTATATTGCACACTTATATACACATTTACTTACACTTGTGCATTACATATATATATATATATATATATATATATATATATATATCCGTTGTGATGTACAGATACATTTATGTAATATATATATGTATATATTTGTCGCTAGGGTGCAACGGCTTTGGCCCATTTACCGGCACGTCGAGTCGTTACGCGTAACGAGAGAACGTGTGTCCGTTAGCGTTATTACGAATTTTGTTGACCACGTGGAAATGATAAAATTACAGAGAAGAAATATTGCTTCGAAAATCATGATCTCTTTTTTATTTTTAAATTTAAATAAATGAATATACTTTCAAGTGGATGATTAAATATATAGTTGTTTTTTTTTGTAATTCGTTTAACAAAAAATGATTAATAGAAAAGAGCTGGACAAAAAAAAAAATTGCGTAAAAAATAGGGAAAATTAGTGAAAAAAAATTTTTCAAAATTATTTTCAGTCACTATTTAAATACTGCTACGATCATTTTTGAAGTTTGAAACACTCGGGACTTAATTTTAAAATTATTATTTTTTTTTTTATTTTTTTCGACTCTTTTACTGTTATATAAAAATTTAAAAAAATTTGTGATATTTTTTAAAAAAATTCCGACTCTTAATTAAATTAAAATTAATTTTCAATGATAATTCATTTAAATCAAATAACCATGTGGTTAATTATAAATTACTGTGACTGTAATCAATGTTATATATACCTCTATAATAAATTATTAATTGAAAATAATAAAATTTAAAATAATATGAAATATGATAAAATTAAAAAGAATGAAAAAATTGAAATAGCATTTTATTGATTTATTGAAGATTTTCTTTTTCCGATTTTACATAAGATTACAATAAAATGAGTCGATAGATGAATAATGTGAAAGACTAATAATAGTTACAGGAAACGCAAATGACATCGTTGCTCAACGATAGAGTGCTACGCTATATACGTAATTTAACTTGAGAAGTAAAAAAAGTTAAATAAAAATGAGAAAAAGAGTTTGAAGCATCTGGTGTCTCTGAGTGAAAGAGCTTCGTTTGCTCCTTATTCACCTCTATATATGTATACATATAGATCTGTATCTTATATTTTATACATATATATATCTGATAGTCTATTCAATACGCGTGAGTAAGAGAGACAACCAATCGCGCAGCCATCGTATATAAGGCTTACGAGCTCGAATGGTTATTACGCGTGATTTACTTGTAGGCTCAAGCATAAGATCCACCGGGGCTTTACTCTAGCGTACTTGAGGAATTGTCGCGCACCTCCGCGAATTCGTAATTCCCATCTTCATATTCACCACCATGAAAAGAGGAATAAAGAGACGATATAAACTACATTAACATGCTTTTGTATTTTAATATTAAACATTATATATACTTATATATATATATATATATATATATATATATATATATATATATATATATATATATATATATATAAGCATACTGTTCTAAAATTTTAGTCATGCCCATCAAGAGTTTAGCATCTTTTATTTTATACATAAATTATGAAATATATAAAATATCTCTGTAATAAAGGAAGTTAGTTTTTTTTAATAAATTTAGTAGGGGTGTTGCGAATATTCATCGAATCGAATAGTGACTTTGATTCGAATATTCAAACTATTAGAATAATTTTTACGATTCGAATATTTTGCACTATTTGAATTGAAATTCGAATCGAACACACCCCTAACATTTATGATACTAAAATTAGCCGCATGGAAAAAAATGATTGACAATAATTGTAGTTCAACTTGTAATTATTTATGTTGTGTTCAATAACTAATGTCGTTTCAATCAGTAAAATTATTAGTTTAATGTTTAAACTGCTATAATTAACAGTTGATAGTTGAAATATACTGTTTGACTATTTAAAATTACTATTTAAACTGTAAAAAAACTACAAGACACTTGTCAAAAAAATGCAACTGTTATTAATTTCTTACTTTCTACTCCATAGTATTTACTGAGATTCGGTCTAAGCGCGCTGTTCACGAGAATCTCTGTAATATTCACTAATATTTTTTTTTCATGTGACGTCCAATAATTTTTGGATTTTTTTTTTTAAAATAAATTATAAAAAAAAAAAATATTCAAAAAATTGCACCTATAGTTTTTTAAATTTTCTACACATGCATATTTTAAGTTTTTATTTTTCTGTAACTGATTAATTAAAAAACAATCTGAAAATTTTTAAATTGTCTGTCAACTTCAGGATCATTAAAATTTACACTGCGAAAAATTGGGAGTGATTACGGATTTTATTTAAATCCGACTCACTCCAGATTTCCTCCGCTAATTTTTTACAGTTTAAAAACTATAATTTTTTGATATAACTTAAAAGAAATTTTATTTTGCTACAAATTTAAATTATTTCATCTTCTCCAATTTAAGAAAATTACTAGAATAATAATAAATTCCAAAAAAAATTTCATATTTTACTAATTACTTTTTGCTGTACTGCAGAATTGATCACGTCCCATTTTTTTCAAAAAAAAAAAAAAAAAAAAAAAAAAAGTTTTTATTATACATTTTATTTTTTCATGGACAGTCATTATTGCAAAAATTTTTTTAATAGTTATCAATTATCGTTATGAGAGAATAAAATACTCTAGTAGATAATAGTAAATAATTTACGACTATCGCTATTGTTGATATTTTTTATTTTCAGTATTTGTGAATGTAATGGCGACAACACGTTGTTATGGGCCGATTAACTGAGACCGATAAAGCCACTAGGCGATAACGAGGGGGTGGAAATGATCCCGTGACGCCTCTAAAATCCATCATCGGCTATACAACTTTTAACAAAACGACGGAATATTCAATTGAAAAGCTAAAACTGTTGAAAATATAAAACGCTTTTAATTTTTAACGTTTTACTGGATATTTTAATACGCTTTAATGGTTAAAAATACAAAAAACAAAATAATAATAAAATGGGGTAACGTTTTATCTGGATAGAAATTTTAATTGTAATAGATATAGATACATATATATATAGGTATTATGCAATAAATATAATAGAGGCTTTAAAAAAAGGGCATGGAGTTTTTAGATGTTTTTTTATCGATTTCTGATTGTTGAAAAATAATAATAACAATTTTTCAGCATTTATGGACTAATTGATCGCTTTTCTTAAGAGTGAGTTTTAAATGAAAAACGTGATAGAAGTGAATTTGATATATTTTTTATATTTACTCAGCGTAGCGGCAAAACTTAGAAAGTTTGTGCGAAATTAAACTAATATGGCTAAAGTATATTATTATTAATTAACTTTTATCAAGTTAAACGCCCTGTGACAATAATGGTGTACGTAATAGAGAAAACTAAGTGGAATTTTAGTTTTTAGAGTTTGACATTTATATAAAGTAATTGCTATCAATTTACATTATGTAATTTTACTGGAGGCAAAAATTAAAATTTTTTAATATTTTGTCTGATTTAATATATACTCTGTAAATTTATTATTGTTATTATTTTTTTTAGAGGAAGGCACTGTTGGAATAAAGGAAAATTTTAAATTTGTATCTTAATTTATAAGTAAATTTATTTAAAATTTTTCAAGGCTGCGTCAAAAAAAATTTGAAAATGATAATTTTTGAGTAGAGAAATTCGGTGCAAAATTATACGACATTTTTTGATAGAAAAAATAAAATTCTGAGTTAGTTTATGGAAAAAAAATGAGGCAAGTTGGTCAGTTTAAAAGAGCGGGAAATTTTAAATTTTGAATAAAAATTTTTTTTTTTACGTTTGTTGTCTGAGTTTTTTTTTTACTGAAAATAAGAGAATTTGAATTTGAGGTAAAATGGATCACGATTGTAAGAAAAATTTTTGGCTCGGTTGATGCTGACCAATGTGCTCCAATCTTTTGTGTAAACGGTAACTAAGTATTTTTAAACAAAAGTAATTTTTTTTTTAATTAAAAAAATTTTTTTATTAAAGAGAAATTAAATTTTCGAGTGAAAAAAAAAAGGTATAATAATTTTAAATTAAATTTAAAAATGTAAATTTAACGGTAACTTTTGAAACGTTTGCGATATTAAAGAAACTTGAAATGTTGTTAACTACTATCGAAGTCAAGTGACACTTGCAACTCAAGTTAAGACGGATCGTTGAACTCTCTTAATAGCTAGGGAAATTGTGTCAAGTTGTTGATATTCTCGAACTATAGTAATTTAACAGTATATTGATTTAATTATAAAACAAATTTTATGATAACTTTTGCATAATAATAATGATAACAATAAATTTAATTTAAGTTCAAAAACAAAATTATAAATCATGAGAAATAAAAGTAACCAGTTTTCATTAAAATAAAAATTTAAAAGAACAACTGACATAGAAAGTAGTGAAATACGAGTGGGTACTTACAATCCAAGTGTTAGTTGTTAATTGTTCGATTTATTTCTGTTCGAATTATTTAGGGGTGGGGCGGGAAAAATTCAGTATCCAAAAATTTTAGTGTAGTCTTTTCGTTGAAAGCGTAGACCGATACTAAATTTTTTCAGTTTTAAACTTTGACGATCAATGAATTTGGGCAAGGAAGGGGGGACAAAAATAAGTTTTAAGAAACATCATAAGAATCTATTGTACGTAAGCTACAATTTGTTGCCTTCTGTTCTAAATTCTAATGAAAATTAGAAAATAAAAGACACAAGCGATCTATAGTTTTCTATAACGCACTATATTGTTTTCTCTGAAAATCCTAGAATCACCCGAGAGAAATCCTAGAGAAAACCTAAAGAAATCCTATACAAATCCTGAAGAAATCAAAAAGAAATCCCAGAGAAACCTAGGGAAGTCCTAGAGAAACCTAGACAAATCTTAGAGTAATCCCAGAGAAATCCTGGAGAAATCCTAGAGAAATCCTAGACAAATCCTAGAGAAATCCTAGATAAATCCTAGACAAATCCTAGAGAAAACTTAGAAAAATTTATTTCTTTGAGAATCCTAGAGAAATTCTAGAGAAATCCTCGAGAAACCTAGACAAATCCTAGAAAAATCCTAGACAAATCCTAAAGAAATCCTAGAGAAACCTAGACAAATCCTAGAGAAACCTAGACAAATCCTAGAGAAATCCTAGAAAATCCAAGAGAAATCCTAGAGAATCCTAGACAAATCCAAGAGAAATCCTAGTGAAATCCCAGAGAAATCCTAAACAAATCCCAGAGAAATCCTAGAGAAATCCTAGAGAAATCCTAGAGAAATGATAGAGAAATCCTAGACGAATCCGAGAGAAACCTAGACAAATCCTAGAGAAATCCTAGAGAAATCCTAGAGAAATGATAGAGAAATCCTAGACGAATCCTAGAGAAACCTAGACAAATCCTAGAGAATCCTAGACAAATCCAAGAGAAATCCTAGTGAAATCCCAGAGAAACCTAGACAAATCCTAGAGAAATCCTAGAGAAATGATAGAGAAATCCTAGACGAATCCTAGAGAAACCAAGACAAATCCTAGAGAAATCCTAGAGAAATCCTAGAGAAATGATAGAGAAATCCTAGACGAATCCTAGAGAAACCTAGACAAATCCTAGAGAAATCCTAGAAAAATCCAAGAGAAATCATAGACGGATCCTAAAGAAATCCTAGACAAATCCAAGAGAAATCCTAGACAAATCCTAGAGAAATCCTAGAGAAAACTTAGAAAAATTTATTTCTTTGAGAATCCTAGAGAAATTCTAGAGAAATCCTCGAGAAACCTAGACAAATCCTAGAAAAATCCTAGACAAATCCTAAAGAAATCCTAGAGAAACCTAGACAAATCCTAGAGAAACCTAGACAAATCCTAGAGAAATCCTAGAAAATCCAAGAGAAATCCTAGAGAATCCTAGACAAATCCAAGAGAAATCCTAGTGAAATCCCAGAGAAATCCTAAACAAATCCCAGAGAAATCCTAGAGAAATCCTAGAGAAATCCTAGAGAAATGATAGAGAAATCCTAGACGAATCCGAGAGAAACCTAGACAAATCCTAGAGAAATCCTAGAGAAATCCTAGAGAAATGATAGAGAAATCCTAGACGAATCCTAGAGAAACCTAGACAAATCCTAGAGAATCCTAGACAAATCCAAGAGAAATCCTAGTGAAATCCCAGAGAAACCTAGACAAATCCTAGAGAAATCCTAGAGAAATGATAGAGAAATCCTAGACGAATCCTAGAGAAACCAAGACAAATCCTAGAGAAATCCTAGAGAAATGATAGAGAAATCCTAGACGAATCCTAGAGAAACCTAGACAAATCCTAGAGAAATCCTAGAAAAATCCAAGAGAAATCATAGACGGATCCTAAAGAAATCCTAGACAAATCCAAGAGAAATCCTAGACAAATCCTAGAGAAATCCTAGAGAAAACTTAGAAAAATTTATTTCTTTGAGAATCCTAGAGAAATTCTAGAGAAATCCTCGAGAAACCTAGACAAATCCTAGAAAAATCCTAGACAAATCCTAAAGAAATCCTAGAGAAACCTAGACAAATCCTAGAGAAACCTAGACAAATCCTAGAGAAATCCTAGAAAATCCAAGAGAAATCCTAGAGAATCCTAGACAAATCCAAGAGAAATCCTAGTGAAATCCCAGAGAAATCCTAAACAAATCCCAGAGAAATCCTAGAGAAATCCTAGAGAAATCCTAGAGAAATGATAGAGAAATCCTAGACGAATCCGAGAGAAACCTAGACAAATCCTAGAGAAATCCTAGAGAAATCCTAGAGAAATGATAGAGAAATCCTAGACGAATCCTAGAGAAACCTAGACAAATCCTAGAGAATCCTAGACAAATCCAAGAGAAATCCTAGTGAAATCCCAGAGAAACCTAGACAAATCCTAGAGAAATCCTAGAGAAATGATAGAGAAATCCTAGACGAATCCTAGAGAAACCAAGACAAATCCTAGAGAAATCCTAGAGAAATCCTAGAGAAATGATAGAGAAATCCTAGACGAATCCTAGAGAAACCTAGACAAATCCTAGAGAAATCCTAGAAAAATCCAAGAGAAATCATAGACGGATCCTAAAGAAATCCTAGACAAATCCAAGAGAAATCCTAGACAAATCCTAGAGAAATCCTAGAGAAATCCTAGACAAATCCTAGAAAAATCCTAGAGAAATCCTAGACAAAACCTAGAGAAATCCTAGACAAATCCAAGAGAAATCCAAGAGAAATCCTAGAGAAATCCTAGACAAATCCTAGAGAAATCCTAGAGAAATCCTAGACGAAAACTAGACAAATCCTAGACAAATCCTAGAGAAATCCCAGAAAAATCCTAGACAAATCCCAGATCAATCCTAGAGAAATCCTAGACAAATGATAGAGAAATCCTAGACAAATCCTAGAGAAATCCTAGACAAATCCTAGAGAAACCTAGACAAATCCTAGGGAAATCCTAAAGAAATCCTAGAGAAATCCTAGACAAATCCTAGAGAAATCCTAGACAAATCCAAGAGAAATCCTAGAGAAATCCTAGAGAAATCCTAGAGAAATCCTAGACAAATCCTAGAGAAATCCTAGACGAATACTAGAGAAACCTAGACAAATCCTAGAGAAATCCTAGAGAAATTCTAGACGAATCCTAGAGAAATCCTAGACAAATCCTAGAGAAATCCTAGACAAATCCAAGAGAAATCCTAGAGAAATCCTAGAGGAATTCAAGAGAAATCCAAGAGAAATCCTAGACAAATCCAAGAGAAATCCAAGAGAAATCCTAGAGAAATCCAAGAGAAATCCTAGAGAAATCCTAGAAAAATTCTAAAAAATACTAGACAAATCCTAGACAAATCCTAGACAAATCCTAGAGAAATCCTAGACAAATCCAAGAGAAATCCACGAGAAATCCTAGAGAAATCCTAGACAAATCCTAGAGAAATCCCAGAGAAATCCTAGACAAATTCCAGAGGAATCCTAGACAAATCCTAGAAAAATCCTAGAGAAATCCTAGACAAATCCTAGAAAAATCCTAGAGAAATCCTAGAGAAATCCTAGACAAATCCAAGAGAAATCCAAGAGAAATCCTAGAGAAATCCTAGAGAAATCCTAGAAAAATTCTAAAAAATACTAGACAAATCCTAGAGAAATCCTAGACAAATCCAAGAGAAATCCTAGAGAAATCCCAGAGAAATCCTAGAGAAATCCTCGAGAAATCCAAGAGAAATCCTAGACAAATCCTAGACAAATCCTAGAGAAATCCTAGACAAATCCAAGAGAAACCCAAGAGAAATCCTAGACAAATCCCAGAGGAATCCTAGAGAAATGGTAGAGAAATCCTAGACAAATCATAAAGAAATCCTAGAAAAATCCTAGACAAATCCTAGACAAATCCTAGACAAATCCTAGACAAATCCTAGAGAAATCCTAGACAAACCCAAGAGAAATCCAAGAGAAATCCTAGAGAAATCCTAGACAAATCCTAGAGAAATCCTAGACAAATCCCAGAGCAATCCTAGAGAAATCCTAGACAAATGATAGAGGAATCCTAGACAAATCCTAGAGAAACCTAGACAAATCCTAAAGAAATCCTAGATAAATCCTAGACAAATCCTAGAGAAATCCTAGACAAATCCAAGAGAAATCCTAGAGAAATCCTAGAGAAATCCTAGAGAAATCCTAGACAAATCCTAGAGAAATCCTAGAGAAATCCTAGAGAAATCCTAGACGAATACTAGAGAAACCTAGACAAATCCTAGAGAAATCCTAGAGAAATTTTAGATGAATCCTAGAGAAATCCTAGACAAATCGTAGAGAAATCCTAGACAAATCCAAGAGAAATCCTAGAGAAATCCTAGAGAAATCCAAGAGAAATCCTAGAAAATCCAAGAGAAATTCTAGACAAATTCTAGAGAAATCCTAGACAAATCCTAGAGAGATCCTAGATAAATCCTAGAGAGATTCTAGAGAAATCCTAGACAAATCCTAAAGAAATCCTAGAGAAATCCTAGACAAATCCAAGAGAAATCCTAGAGAAATCCAAGCGAAATACTCGAGAAATCCAAGAGAAATCCTAGACAAATCCTAGACAAATCCTAGAGAAATCCTAGACAAATCCAACAGAAATCCAAGAGAAATCCTAGACAAATCCCAGAGGAATCCTAGAGAAATGGTAGAGAAATCCTAGACAAATCCTAGAGAAATCCTAGAGAAATCCTAGAGAAATTCTAGACGAATCCTAGAGAAATCCTAGACAAATCCCAGAGAAATCCTAGACAAATCATAGACGGATCCTAGACAAATCCTAGAGAAATCCTAAAGAAATCCTAGAGAAATCCTAGACAAATCCTAAAGAAATCCTAGAGAAATCCTAGACAAATCCTAGAGAAACCTAGACAAATCCTAGAGAAATCCTAGAGAAATCATAGACGGATCCTAGACAAATCCTAGAGAAATCCTAAAGAAATCCTAGAGAAATCCTAGACAAATCCTAAAGAAATCCTAGAGAAATCCTAGAGAAATCCTAGACAAATCCAAGAGAAATCCAAGAGAAATCCTAGAGAAATCCAAGAGAAATACTAGAGAAATTCTAGAGAAATCCTAGAGAAATCCTAGACAAATCCTAGAGAAACCTAGACAAATCCTAGAGAAATCCTAGAGAAATCCTAGACAAATCCTAGAGAAATCCTAGACAAATCCTAGAGAAATCCTAGACAAATCCTAGAGAAATCCTAGACAAACCCAAGAGAAATCCAAGAGAAATCCTAGAGAAATCCTAGACAAATCCTAGAGAAATCCTAGACAAATCCCAGAGCAATCCTAGAGAAATCCTAGACAAATGATAGAGGAATCCTAGACAAATCCTAGAGAAACCTAGACAAATCCTAAAGAAATCCTAGATAAATCCTAGACAAATCCTAGAGAAATCCTAGACAAATCCAAGAGAAATCCTAGAGAAATCCTAGAGAAATCCTAGAGAAATCCTAGACAAATCCTAGAGAAATCCTAGAGAAATCCTAGAGAAATCCTAGACGAATACTAGAGAAACCTAGACAAATCCTAGAGAAATCCTAGAGAAATTTTAGATGAATCCTAGAGAAATCCTAGACAAATCGTAGAGAAATCCTAGACAAATCCAAGAGAAATCCTAGAGAAATCCTAGAGAAATCCAAGAGAAATCCTAGAAAATCCAAGAGAAATTCTAGACAAATTCTAGAGAAATCCTAGACAAATCCTAGAGAGATCCTAGATAAATCCTAGAGAGATTCTAGAGAAATCCTAGACAACTCCTAAAGAAATCCTAGAGAAATCCTAGACAAATCCAAGAGAAATCCTAGAGAAATCCAAGCGAAATACTCGAGAAATCCAAGAGAAATCCTAGACAAATCCTAGACAAATCCTAGAGAAATCCTAGACAAATCCAACAGAAATCCAAGAGAAATCCTAGACAAATCCCAGAGGAATCCTAGAGAAATGGTAGAGAAATCCTAGACAAATCCTAGAGAAATCCTAGAGAAATCCTAGAGAAATTCTAGACGAATCCTAGAGAAATCCTAGACAAATCCCAGAGAAATCCTAGACAAATCATAGACGGATCCTAGACAAATCCTAGAGAAATCCTAAAGAAATCCTAGAGAAATCCTAGACAAATCCTAAAGAAATCCTAGAGAAATCCTAGACAAATCCTAGAGAAACCTAGACAAATCCTAGAGAAATCCTAGAGAAATCATAGACGGATCCTAGACAAATCCTAGAGAAATCCTAAAGAAATCCTAGAGAAATCCTAGACAAATCCTAAAGAAATCCTAGAGAAATCCTAGAGAAATCCTAGACAAATCCAAGAGAAATCCAAGAGAAATCCTAGAGAAATCCAAGAGAAATACTAGAGAAATTCTAGAGAAATCCTAGAGAAATCCTAGACAAATCCTAGAGAAACCTAGACAAATCCTAGAGAAATCCTAGAGAAATCCTAGACAAATCCTAGAGAAATCCTAGACAAATCCTAGAGAAATCCTATACAAATCCTAGACAAATCCTAGAGAAATTCTAGAGAAATCCTAGAGAAATCCAAGAGAAATCCTAGAGAAATCCTAGACAAATTCTAGAGACATCCTAGAGAAATCCTAGACAAATCCGAGAGAAATCCTAGACAAATCCAAGAGAAATCCTAGACAAATCCTAGAGAAATCCTAGAGAAATCCTAGACGAATACTAGAGAAACCTAGACAAATCCTAGAGAAATCCTAGAGAAATTCTAGACGAATCCTAGAGAAATCCTAGACAAATCCTAGAGAAATCCTAGACAAATCCAAGAGAAATCCTAGACAAATCCTAGAGAAATCCTAGACAAATCCTAGAGAAACCTAGACAAATCCTAGAGAAATCCTAGAGAAATCCTAGACAAATCCTAGAGAAATCCTATACAAATCCTAGTCAAATCCTAGAGAAATTCTAGAGAAATCCTAGACAAATCCAAGAGAAATCCTAGAGAAATCCTAGACAAATTCTAGAGAAATCCTAGAGAAATCCTAGACAAATCCTAGAGTAATCCTAGAGAAACCTAGACAAATCCTAAAGAAAATCTAGACAAATCCTAGAGAAACCTAGATAAATCCTAGAGAAATTCTAGACAAATCCTAGACAAATTCTAGAGAAATCGTAGACAAATCTTAGAGAAATCCTAGAGAAACCTATACAAATCTTAAAGAAATCCTAGACAAATCCTAGAGAAACCTAGACAAATCCTAGAGAAATCCAAGAGAAATCCTAGAGAAATCCTAGACAAATCCTAGAGAAACCTAAACAAATTCTAGAGAAATCCTAAAGAAATCCTAGAGAAATCCTAGACAAATCCTAGAGAGATCCTAGACAAATTCTAGAGAGATCCTAGAGAAATCCTAGACAAATCCTAAAGAAATCCTAGAGAAATCCTAGACAAATCCAAGAGAAATCCTAGAGAAATCCTAGACAAATCCTAGAGAAACCTAGACAAATCCTAGAGATATTCTAGACGAATCCAAGAGAAATCCTAGACAAATCCAAGAGAAATCCAAGAGAAATCCTTGAGAAATCCTAGAGAAATCCTAGACAAATCCAAGAGAAATCCACGAGAAATCCTAGAGAAATCCCAGAGAAATCCTAGAGAAATCCAAGAGAAATCCAAGAGACATCCTAGACAAATCCTAGACGAATCCTAGAGAAATCCTAGACAAATCTAAGAGAAATCCAAGAGAAATCCTAGAGAAATCCTAAAGAAATCCCAGAGAAATCCTAGACAAATCCCAGAGCAATCCTAGAGAAATCCTAGACAAATGATAGAGAAATCCTAGACAAATCCTAGAGAAATCCTAGACAAATCCTAGACAAATCCTATACAAATCCTAGACAAATCCTAGACAAATCCTAGACAAATCCTAGACAAATCCAAGAGAAATCCAAGAGAAATCCTAGAGAAATCCTAGACAAATCCTAGAGAAATCCTAGACAAATCCTAGAGAAACCTAGACAAATCCTAGAGAAATCCTAAAGAAATCCTAGAGAAATCCTAGACAAATCCAAGAGAAATCCTAGAGAAATCTTAGAGAAATCCTAGACAAATCCTAGAGAAACCTAGACAAATCCTAGAGAAATCCTAGAGAAATCCTAGGCAAATCCTAGAGAAATTCTAGACAAATCCTAGAGAAATCCTATACAAATCCTAGACAAATCCTAGAGAAATTCTAGAGAAATCCTAGACAAATCCAAGAGAAATCCTAGAGAAATCCTAGACAAATTCTAGAGAAATCCTAGAGAAATCCTAGACAAATCCTAGAGTAATCCTAGAGAAACCTAGACAAATCCTAAAGAAATCCTAGACAAATCCTAGAGAAACCTACATAAATCCTAGAGAAATCCTAGACAAATCCTAGACAAATTCTAGAGAAATCGTAGACAAATCTTAGAGAAATCCTAGAGAAACCTATACAAATCTTAAAGAAATCCTAGACAAATCCTAGAGAAACCTAGACAAATCCTAGAGAAATCCTAGAGAAACCTAGACAAATCCTAGAGAAACCTAGACAAATCCTAGAGATATCCAAGAGAAATCCTAGAGAAATCCTAGACAAATCCTAGAGAAACCTAGACAAATCCTAGACAAATCCTAGAGAAACCTAGACAAATCCTAGAGAAATCCTAGACAAATCCTAGAGAAATCCTAGACAAATCCTAGAGAAATCCTAGACAAATCCTAGACAAATCCTAGACAAATCCTAGAGAAATCCTAGACAAATCCTAGACAAATCCTAGAGAAATCCTAGACAAATCCTAGAGAAATCCTAGAGAAATCCTAGACAAATCCAAGAGAAATCCTAGAGAAATCCTAGACAAATTCTAGAGAAATCCTAGAGAAATCCTAAAGAAATCCTAGACAAATCCAAGAGAAATCCTAGAGAAATCCTAGACAAATTCTAGAGAAATCCTAGAGAAATCCTAGACAAATCCTAGAGTAATCCTAGAGAAACCTAGACAAATCCTAGAGAAATCCTAGACAAATCCTAGAGAAATCCTAGAGAAACCTAGACAAATCCTAGAGAAATCCTAGAGAAACCTAGACAAATCCTAGAGAAATCCTAGACAATTCTTAGACAAATTCTAGAGAAATCGTAGACAAATCCTAGAGAAATCCTAGAGAAACCTATACAAATCCTAAAGAAATCCTAGACAAATCCTAGAGAATCCTAGACAAATCCAAGAGAAATCCAAGAGAAATCCTAGAGAAATCCTAGACAAATCCTAGAGAAATCCTAGACAAATCCAAGAGAAATCCTAGAGAAATCCTAGAGAAATCCTAGAGAAATCCTAGACAAATCCTAGAGAAATCCTAGAGACATCCTAGACGAATACTAGAGAAACCTAGACAAATCCTAGAGAAATCCTAGAGAAATTCTAGACGAATCCTAGAGAAATCCTAGACAAATCTTAGAGAAATCCTAGACAAATCTAAGAGAAATCCTAGACAAATCCTAGAGAAATCCTAGACAAATCCTAGAGAAACCTAGACAAATCCTAGAGAAATCCTAGAGAAACCTAGACAAATCCTAGAGAAACCTAGACAAATCCTAGAGAAATCCAAGAGAAATCCTAGAGAAATCCTAGACAAATCCTAGAGAAACCTAGACAAATCCTAGACAAATCCTAGAGAAACCTAGACAAATCCTAGAGAAATCCTAGACAAATCCTAGAGAAATCCTAGACAAATCCTAGACAAATCCTAGACAAATCCTAGACAAATCCTAGAGAAATCCTAGACAAATCCTAGACAAATCCAAGAGAAATTTTAGACAAATCCTAGAGAAATCCTAGACAAATCCTAGAGAAACCTAGACAAATCCTAGAGAAATCCTAGAGAAATCCTAGACAAATCCTAGAGAAATCCTATACAAATCCTAGTCAAATCCTAGAGAAATTCTAGAGAAATCCTAGACAAATCCAAGAGAAATCCTAGAGAAACCTAGACAAATCCTAAAGAAATCCTAGACAAATCCTAGAGAAACCTAGACAAATCCTAGAGAAATCCTAGAGAAACCTAGACAAATCCTAGAGAAACCTAGACAAATCCTAGAGAAATCCAAGAGAAATCCTAGAGAAATCCTAGACAAATCCTAGAGAAACCTACACAAATCCTAGAGAAATCCTAGACAAATCCAAGAAAAATCCTAGAGAAATCCTAGACAAATCCTAGAGAAACCTAGACAAATCCTAGAGAATTCCTAAAGAAATCCTAGAGAAATCCTAGACAAATCCTAAAGAAATCCTAGAGAAATCCTAGAGAAATCCTAGACAAATCCAAGAGAAATCCAAGAGAAATCCTAGAGAAATCCTAGAGAAATCCTAGAAAAATTCTAAAAAATACTAGACAAATCCTAGAGAAATCCTAGACAAATCCAAGAGAAATCCTAGAGAAATCCCAGAGAAATCCTAGAGAAATCCTCGAGAAATCCAAGAGAAATCCTAGACAAATCCTAGAGAAATCCTAGACAAATCCAAGAGAAACCCAAGAGAAATCCTAGACAAATCCCAGAGGAATCCTAGAGAAATGGTAGAGAAATCCTAGACAAATCATAAAGAAATCCTAGAAAAATCCTAGACAAATCCTAGACAAATCCTAGACAAATCCTAGACAAATCCTAGACAAACCCAAGAGAAATCCAAGAGAAATCCTAGAGAAATCCTAGACAAATCCTAGAGAAATCCTAGACAAATCCCAGAGCAATCCTAGAGAAATCCTAGACAAATGATAGAGGAATCCTAGACAAATCCTAGAGAAACCTAGACAAATCCTAGAGAAATCCTAAAGAAATCCTAGAGAAATCCTAGACAAATCCTAGAGAAATCCTAGACAAATCCAAGAGAAATCCTAGAGAAATCCTAGAGAAATCCTAGAGAAATCCTAGACAAATCCTAGAGAAATCCTAGAGAAATCCTAGACGAATACTAGAGAAACCTAGACAAATCCTAGAGAAATCCTAGAGAAATTCTAGATGAATCCTAGAGAAATCCTAGACAAATCCTAGAGAAATCCTAGACAAATCCAAGAGAAATCCTAGAGAAATCCTAGAGAAATCCGAGAGAAATCCTAGAAAATCCAAGAGAAATTCTAGACAAATTCTAGAGAAATCCTAGACAAATCCTAGAGAGATCCTAGATAAATCCTAGAGAGATTCTAGAGAAATCCTAGACAAATCCTAAAGAAATCCTAGAGAAATCCTAGACAAATCCAAGAGAAATCCTAGAGAAATCCAAGCGAAATACTCGAGAAATCCAAGAGAAATCCTAGACAAATCCTAGACAAATCCTAGAGAAATCCTAGACAAATCCAACAGAAATCCAAGAGAAATCCTAGACAAATCCCAGAGGAATCCTAGAGAAATGGTAGAGAAATCCTAGACAAATCCTAGAGAAATCCTAGAGAAATCCTAGAGAAATTCTAGACGAATCCTAGAGAAATCCTAGACAAATCGTAGAGAAATCCTAGACAAATCCAAGAGAAATCCTAGACAAATCCTAGAGAAACCCTAGACAAATCCTAGAGAAACCTAGACAAATCCTAAAGAAATCCTAGAGAAATCCTAGACAAATCCAAGAGAAATCCTAGAGAAATCCTAGACAAATCCTAGAGAAACCTAGACAAATCCCAGAGAAATCCTAGAGAAATCATAGACGGATCCTAGACAAATCCTAGAGAAATCCTAAAGAAATCCTAGAGAAATCCTAGACAAATCCTAAAGAAATCCTAGAGAAATCCTAGACAAATCCTAGAGAAACCTAGACAAATCCTAGAGAAATCCTAGAGAAACCTAGACAAATCCTAGAGAAACCTAGACAAATCCTAGAGAAATCCAAGAGAAATCCTAGAGAAATCCTAGACAAATCCTAGAGAAACCTAGACAAATCCTAGACAAATCCTAGAGAAACCTAGACAAATCCTAGAGAAATCCTAGACAAATCCTAGAGAAACCTAGACAAATCCTAGAGAAATCCTAGAGAAACCTAGACAAATCCTAGAGAAACCTAGACAAATCCTAGAGAAATCCAAGAGAAATCCTAGAAAAATCCTAGACAAATCCTAGAGAAACCTAGAGAAATCCTAGACAAATCCTAGAGAAATCCTAGAAAAATCCAAGAGAAATCATAGTCGGATCCTAAAGAAATCCTAGACAAATCCAAGAGAAATCCTAGACAAATCCTAGAGAAATCCTAGAGAAATCCTAGACAAATCCTAGAAAAATCCTAGAGAAATCCTAGACAAAACCTAGAGAAATCCTAGACAAATCCAAGAGAAATCCAAGAGAAATCCTAGAGAAATCCTAGACAAATCCTAGAGAAATCCTAGAGAAATCCTAGACGAAAACTAGACAAATCCTAGACAAATCCTAGAGAAATCCCAGAAAAATCCTAGACAAATCCCAGATCAATCCTAGAGAAATCCTAGACAAATGATAGAGAAATCCTAGACAAATCCTAGAGAAATCCTAGACAAATCCTAGAGAAACCTAGACAAATCCTAGGGAAATCCTAAAGAAATCCTAGAGAAATCCTAGACAAATCCTAGAGAAATCCTAGACAAATCCAAGAGAAATCCTAGAGAAATCCTAGAGAAATCCTAGAGAAATCCTAGACAAATCCTAGAGAAATCCTAGAGAAATCCTAGACGAATACTAGAGAAACCTAGACAAATCCTAGAGAAATCCTAGAGAAATTCTAGACGAATCCTAGAGAAATCCTAGACAAATCCTAGAGAAATCCTAGACAAATCCAAGAGAAATCCTAGAGAAATCCTAGAGGAATTCAAGAGAAATCCAAGAGAAATCCTAGACAAATCCAAGAGAAATCCAAGAGAAATCCTAGAGAAATCCAAGAGAAATCCTAGAGAAATCCTAGAAAAATTCTAAAAAATACTAGACAAATCCTAGATAAATCCTAGACAAATCCTAGAGAAATCCTAGACAAATCCAAGAGAAATCCACGAGAAATCCTAGAGAAATCCTAGACAAATCCTAGAGAAATCCCAGAGAAATCCTAGACAAATTCCAGAGGAATCCTAGACAAATCCTAGAAAAATCCTAGAGAAATCCTAGACAAATCCTAGAAAAATCCTAGAGAAATCCTAGAGAAATCCTAGACAAATCCAAGAGAAATCCAAGAGAAATCCTAGAGAAATCCTAGAGAAATCCTAGAAAAATTCTAAAAAATACTAGACAAATCCTAGAGAAATCCTAGACAAATCCAAGAGAAATCCTAGAGAAATCCCAGAGAAATCCTAGAGAAATCCTCGAGAAATCCAAGAGAAATCCTAGACAAATCCTAGACAAATCCTAGAGAAATCCTAGACAAATCCAAGAGAAACCCAAGAGAAATCCTAGACAAATCCCAGAGGAATCCTAGAGAAATGGTAGAGAAATCCTAGACAAATCATAAAGAAATCCTAGAAAAATCCTAGACAAATCCTAGACAAATCCTAGACAAATCCTAGACAAATCCTAGAGAAATCCTAGACAAACCCAAGAGAAATCCAAGAGAAATCCTAGAGAAATCCTAGACAAATCCTAGAGAAATCCTAGACAAATCCCAGAGCAATCCTAGAGAAATCCTAGACAAATGATAGAGGAATCCTAGACAAATCCTAGAGAAACCTAGACAAATCCTAAAGAAATCCTAGAGAAACCTAGACAAATCCTAGAGAAACCTAGACAAATCCTAGAGAAATCCTAGAAAATCCAAGAGAAATCCTAGAGAATCCTAGACAAATCCAAGAGAAATCCTAGTGAAATCCCAGAGAAATCCTAAACAAATCCCAGAGAAATCCTAGAGAAATCCTAGAGAAATCCTAGAGAAATGATAGAGAAATCCTAGACGAATCCGAGAGAAACCTAGACAAATCCTAGAGAAATCCTAGAGAAATCCTAGAGAAATGATAGAGAAATCCTAGACGAATCCTAGAGAAACCTAGACAAATCCTAGAGAATCCTAGACAAATCCAAGAGAAATCCTAGTGAAATCCCAGAGAAACCTAGACAAATCCTAGAGAAATCCTAGAGAAATGATAGAGAAATCCTAGACGAATCCTAGAGAAACCAAGACAAATCCTAGAGAAATCCTAGAGAAATCCTAGAGAAATGATAGAGAAATCCTAGACGAATCCTAGAGAAACCTAGACAAATCCTAGAGAAATCCTAGAAAAATCCAAGAGAAATCATAGACGGATCCTAAAGAAATCCTAGACAAATCCAAGAGAAATCCTAGACAAATCCTAGAGAAATCCTAGAGAAATCCTAGACAAATCCTAGAAAAATCCTAGAGAAATCCTAGACAAAACCTAGAGAAATCCTAGACAAATCCAAGAGAAATCCAAGAGAAATCCTAGAGAAATCCTAGACAAATCCTAGAGAAATCCTAGAGAAATCCTAGACAAATCCAAGAGAAATCCAAGAGAAATCCTAGAGAAATCCTAGAGAAATCCTAGAAAAATTCTAAAAAATACTAGACAAATCCTAGAGAAATCTCAGACAAATCCAAGAGAAATCCTAGAGAAATCCCAGAGAAATCCTCGAGAAATCCAAGAGAAATCCTAGACAAATCCTAGAGAAATCCTAGACAAATCCAAGAGAAACCCAAGAGAAATCCTAGACAAATCCCAGAGGAATCCTAGAGAAATGGTAGAGAAATCCTAGACAAATCATAAAGAAATCCTAGAAAAATCCTAGACAAATCCTAGACAAATCCTAGACAAATCCTAGACAAATCCTAGACAAATCCTAGACAAACCCAAGAGAAATCCAAGAGAAATCCTAGAGAAATCCTAGACAAATCCTAGAGAAATCCTAGACAAATCCCAGAGCAATCCTAGAGAAATCCTAGACAAATGATAGAGGAATCCTAGACAAATCCTAGAGAAACCTAGACAAATCCTAGAGAAATCCTAAAGAAATCCTAGAGAAATCCTAGACAAATCCTAGAGAAATCCTAGACAAATCCAAGAGAAATCCTAGAGAAATCCTAGAGAAATCCTAGAGAAATCCTAGACAAATCCTAGAGAAATCCTAGAGAAATCCTAGACGAATACTAGAGAAACCTAGACAAATCCTAGAGAAATCCTAGAGAAATTCTAGATGAATCCTAGAGAAATCCTAGACAAATCCTAGAGAAATCCTAGACAAATCCAAGAGAAATCCTAGAGAAATCCTAGAGAAATCCAAGAGAAATCCTAGAAAATCCAAGAGAAATTCTAGACAAATTCTAGAGAAATCCTAGACAAATCCTAGAGAGATCCTAGATAAATCCTAGAGAGATTCTAGAGAAATCCTAGACAAATCCTAAAGAAATCCTAGAGAAATCCTAGACAAATCCAAGAGAAATCCTAGAGAAATCCAAGCGAAATACTCGAGAAATCCAAGAGAAATCCTAGACAAATCCTAGACAAATCCTAGAGAAATCCTAGACAAATCCAACAGAAATCCAAGAGAAATCCTAGACAAATCCCAGAGGAATCCTAGAGAAATGGTAGAGAAATCCTAGACAAATCCTAGAGAAATCCTAGAGAAATCCTAGAGAAATTCTAGACGAATCCTAGAGAAATCCTAGACAAATCGTAGAGAAATCCTAGACAAATCCAAGAGAAATCCTAGACAAATCCTAGAGAAACCCTAGACAAATCCTAGAGAAACCTAGACAAATCCTAAAGAAATCCTAGAGAAATCCTAGACAAATCCAAGAGAAATCCTAGAGAAATCCTAGACAAATCCTAGAGAAACCTAGACAAATCCCAGAAAAATCCTAGAGAAATCATAGACGGATCCTAGACAAATCCTAGAGAAATCCTAAAGAAATCCTAGAGAAATCCTAGACAAATCCTAAAGAAATCCTAGAGAAATCCTAGACAAATCCTAGAGAAACCTAGACAAATCCTAGAGAAATCCTAGAGAAACCTAGACAAATCCTAGAGAAACCTAGACAAATCCTAGAGAAATCCAAGAGAAATCCTAGAGAAATCCTAGACAAATCCTAGAGAAACCTAGACAAATCCTAGACAAATCCTAGAGAAACCTAGACAAATCCTAGAGAAATCCTAGACAAATCCTAGAGAAACCTAGACAAATCCTAGAGAAATCCTAGAGAAACCTAGACAAATCCTAGAGAAACCTAGACAAATCCTAGAGAAATCCAAGAGAAATCCTAGAAAAATCCTAGACAAATCCTAGAGAAACCTAGACAAATCCTAGACAAATCCTAGAGAAACCTAGACAAATCCTAGAGAAATCCTAGACAAATCCTAGAGAAATCCTAGAAAAATCCAAGAGAAATCATAGTCGGATCCTAAAGAAATCCTAGACAAATCCAAGAGAAATCCTAGACAAATCCTAGAGAAATCCTAGAGAAATCCTAGACAAATCCTAGAAAAATCCTAGAGAAATCCTAGACAAAACCTAGAGAAATCCTAGACAAATCCAAGAGAAATCCAAGAGAAATCCTAGAGAAATCCTAGACAAATCCTAGAGAAATCCTAGAGAAATCCTAGACGAAAACTAGACAAATCCTAGACAAATCCTAGAGAAATCCCAGAAAAATCCTAGACAAATCCCAGATCAATCCTAGAGAAATCCTAGACAAATGATAGAGAAATCCTAGACAAATCCTAGAGAAATCCTAGACAAATCCTAGAGAAACCTAGACAAATCCTAGGGAAATCCTAAAGAAATCCTAGAGAAATCCTAGACAAATCCTAGAGAAATCCTAGACAAATCCAAGAGAAATCCTAGAGAAATCCTAGAGAAATCCTAGAGAAATCCTAGACAAATCCTAGAGAAATTCTAGAGAAATCCTAGACGAATACTAGAGAAACCTAGACAAATCCTAGAGAAATCCTAGAGAAATTCTAGACGAATCCTAGAGAAATCCTAGACAAATCCTAGAGAAATCCTAGACAAATCCAAGAGAAATCCTAGAGAAATCCTAGAGGAATTCAAGAGAAATCCAAGAGAAATCCTAGACAAATCCAAGAGAAATCCAAGAGAAATCCTAGAGAAATCCAAGAGAAATCCTAGAGAAATCCTAGAAAAATTCTAAAAAATACTAGACAAATCCTAGACAAATCCTAGACAAATCCTAGAGAAATCCTAGACAAATCCAAGAGAAATCCACGAGAAATCCTAGAGAAATCCTAGACAAATCCTAGAGAAATCCCAGAGAAATCCTAGACAAATTCCAGAGGAATCCTAGACAAATCCTAGAAAAATCCTAGAGAAATCCTAGACAAATCCTAGAAAAATCCTAGAGAAATCCTAGAGAAATCCTAGACAAATCCAAGAGAAATCCAAGAGAAATCCTAGAGAAATCCTAGAGAAATCCTAGAAAAATTCTAAAAAATACTAGACAAATCCTAGAGAAATCCTAGACAAATCCAAGAGAAATCCTAGAGAAATCCCAGAGAAATCCTAGAGAAATCCTCGAGAAATCCAAGAGAAATCCTAGACAAATCCTAGACAAATCCTAGAGAAATCCTAGACAAATCCAAGAGAAACCCAAGAGAAATCCTAGACAAATCCCAGAGGAATCCTAGAGAAATGGTAGAGAAATCCTAGACAAATCATAAAGAAATCCTAGAAAAATCCTAGACAAATCCTAGACAAATCCTAGACAAATCCTAGACAAATCCTAGAGAAATCCTAGACAAACCCAAGAGAAATCCAAGAGAAATCCTAGAGAAATCCTAGACAAATCCTAGAGAAATCCTAGACAAATCCCAGAGCAATCCTAGAGAAATCCTAGACAAATGATAGAGGAATCCTAGACAAATCCTAGAGAAACCTAGACAAATCCTAAAGAAATCCTAGAGAAACCTAGACAAATCCTAGAGAAACCTAGACAAATCCTAGAGAAATCCTAGAAAATCCAAGAGAAATCCTAGAGAATCCTAGACAAATCCAAGAGAAATCCTAGTGAAATCCCAGAGAAATCCTAAACAAATCCCAGAGAAATCCTAGAGAAATCCTAGAGAAATCCTAGAGAAATGATAGAGAAATCCTAGACGAATCCGAGAGAAACCTAGACAAATCCTAGAGAAATCCTAGAGAAATCCTAGAGAAATGATAGAGAAATCCTAGACGAATCCTAGAGAAACCTAGACAAATCCTAGAGAATCCTAGACAAATCCAAGAGAAATCCTAGTGAAATCCCAGAGAAACCTAGACAAATCCTAGAGAAATCCTAGAGAAATGATAGAGAAATCCTAGACGAATCCTAGAGAAACCAAGACAAATCCTAGAGAAATCCTAGAGAAATCCTAGAGAAATGATAGAGAAATCCTAGACGAATCCTAGAGAAACCTAGACAAATCCTAGAGAAATCCTAGAAAAATCCAAGAGAAATCATAGACGGATCCTAAAGAAATCCTAGACAAATCCAAGAGAAATCCTAGACAAATCCTAGAGAAATCCTAGAGAAATCCTAGACAAATCCTAGAAAAATCCTAGAGAAATCCTAGACAAAACCTAGAGAAATCCTAGACAAATCCAAGAGAAATCCAAGAGAAATCCTAGAGAAATCCTAGACAAATCCTAGAGAAATCCTAGAGAAATCCTAGTCGAAAACTAGACAAATCCTAGACAAATCCTAGAGAAATCCCAGAAAAATCCTAGACAAATCCCAGATCAATCCTAGAGAAATCCTAGACAAATGATAGAGAAATCCTAGACAAATCCTAGAGAAATCCTAGACAAATCCTAGAGAAACCTAGACAAATCCTAGGGAAATCCTAAAGAAATCCTAGAGAAATCCTAGAGAAATCCTAGACAAATCCTAGAGAAATCCTAGAGAAATCCTAGACGAATACTAGAGAAACCTAGACAAATCCTAGAGAAATCCTAGAGAAATTCTAGACGAATCCTAGAGAAATCCTAGACAAATCCTAGAGAAATCCTAGACAAATCCAAGAGAAATCCTAGAGAAATCCTAGAGGAATTCAAGAGAAATCCAAGAGAAATCCTAGACAAATCCAAGAGAAATCCAAGAGAAATCCTAGAGAAATCCAAGAGAAATCCTAGAGAAATCCTAGAAAAATTCTAAAAAATACTAGACAAATCCTAGACAAATCCTAGACAAATCCTAGAGAAATCCTAGACAAATCCAAGAGAAATCCACGAGAAATCCTAGAGAAATCCTAGACAAATCCTAGAGAAATCCCAGAGAAATCCTAGACAAATTCCAGAGGAATCCTAGACAAATCCTAGAAAAATCCTAGAGAAATCCTAGACAAATCCTAGAAAAATCCTAGAGAAATCCTAGAGAAATCCTAGACAAATCCAAGAGAAATCCAAGAGAAATCCTAGAGAAATCCTAGAGAAATCCTAGAAAAATTCTAAAAAATACTAGACAAATCCTAGACAAATCCTAGACAAATCCAAGAGAAATCCTAGAGAAATCCCAGAGAAATTCTAGAGAAATCCTCGAGAAATCCAAGAGAAATCCTAGACAAATCCTAGACAAATCCTAGAGAAATCCTAGACAAATCCAAGAGAAACCCAAGAGAAATCCTAGACAAATCCCAGAGGAATCCTAGAGAAATGGTAGAGAAATCCTAGACAAATCATAAAGAAATCCTAGAAAAATCCTAGACAAATCCTAGACAAATCCTAGACAAATCCTAGACAAATCCTAGAGAAATCCTAGAGAAATCCTAGAGAAATCCTAGACGAATACTAGAGAAACCTAGACAAATCCTAGAGAAATCCTAGAGAAATTTTAGATGAATCCTAGAGAAATCCTAGACAAATCGTAGAGAAATCCTAGACAAATCCAAGAGAAATCCTAGAGAAATCCTAGAGAAATCCAAGAGAAATCCTAGAAAATCCAAGAGAAATTCTAGACAAATTCTAGAGAAATCCTAGACAAATCCTAGAGAGATCCTAGATAAATCCTAGAGAGATTCTAGAGAAATCCTAGACAAATCCTAAAGAAATCCTAGAGAAATCCTAGACAAATCCAAGAGAAATCCTAGAGAAATCCAAGCGAAATACTCGAGAAATCCAAGAGAAATCCTAGACAAATCCTAGACAAATCCTAGAGAAATCCTAGACAAATCCAACAGAAATCCAAGAGAAATCCTAGACAAATCCCAGAGGAATCCTA
The DNA here is from genome assembly GCF_026212275.2 of Microplitis demolitor. Classification (NCBI taxonomy): domain Eukaryota; kingdom Metazoa; phylum Arthropoda; class Insecta; order Hymenoptera; family Braconidae; genus Microplitis; species Microplitis demolitor. The sequence goes on along the minus strand of NC_068551.1, from coordinate 3,154,858 downwards.
GAGAAATGGTAGAGAAATCCTAGACAAATCCTAGAGAAATCCTAGAGAAATCCTAGAGAAATTCTAGACGAATCCTAGAGAAATCCTAGACAAATCCCAGAGAAATCCTAGACAAATCATAGACGGATCCTAGACAAATCCTAGAGAAATCCAAGAGAAACCCAAGAGAAATCCTAGACAAATCCCAGAGGAATCCTAGAGAAATGGTAGAGAAATCCTAGACAAATCATAAAGAAATCCTAGAAAAATCCTAGACAAATCCTAGACAAATCCTAGACAAATCCTAGACAAATCCTAGAGAAATCCTAGACAAACCCAAGAGAAATCCAAGAGAAATCCTAGAGAAATCCTAGACAAATCCTAGAGAAATCCTAGACAAATCCCAGAGCAATCCTAGAGAAATCCTAGAGAAATCCTAGAGAAATCCTAGACAAATCCTAGAGAAATCCTAGAGAAATCCTAGAGAAATCCTAGACGAATACTAGAGAAACCTAGACAAATCCTAGAGAAATCCTAGAGAAATTTTAGATGAATCCTAGAGAAATCCTAGACAAATCGTAGAGAAATCCTAGACAAATCCAAGAGAAATCCTAGAGAAATCCTAGAGAAATCCAAGAGAAATCCTAGAAAATCCAAGAGAAATTCTAGACAAATTCTAGAGAAATCCTAGACAAATCCTAGAGAGATCCTAGATAAATCCTAGAGAGATTCTAGAGAAATCCTAGACAAATCCTAAAGAAATCCTAGAGAAATCCTAGACAAATCCAAGAGAAATCCTAGAGAAATCCAAGCGAAATACTCGAGAAATCCAAGAGAAATCCTAGACAAATCCTAGACAAATCCTAGAGAAATCCTAGACAAATCCAACAGAAATCCAAGAGAAATCCTAGACAAATCCCAGAGGAATCCTAGAGAAATGGTAGAGAAATCCTAGACAAATCCTAGAGAAATCCTAGAGAAATCCTAGAGAAATTCTAGACGAATCCTAGAGAAATCCTAGACAAATCCCAGAGAAATCCTAGACAAATCATAGACGGATCCTAGACAAATCCTAGAGAAATCCTAAAGAAATCCTAGAGAAATCCTAGACAAATCCTAAAGAAATCCTAGAGAAATCCTAAACAAATCCTAGAGAAACCTAGACAAATCCTAGAGAAATCCTAGAGAAATCATAGACGGATCCTAGACAAATCCTAGAGAAATCCTAAAGAAATCCTAGAGAAATCCTAGACAAATCCTAAAGAAATCCTAGAGAAATCCTAGAGAAATCCTAGACAAATCCAAGAGAAATCCAAGAGAAATCCTAGAGAAATCCAAGAGAAATACTAGAGAAATTCTAGAGAAATCCTAGAGAAATCCTAGACAAATCCTAGAGAAACCTAGACAAATCCTAGAGAAATCCTAGAGAAATCCTAGACAAATCCTAGAGAAATCCTAGACAAATCCTAGAGAAATCCTATACAAATCCTAGACAAATCCTAGAGAAATTCTAGAGAAATCCTAGAGAAATCCAAGAGAAATCCTAGAGAAATCCTAGACAAATTCTAGAGACATCCTAGAGAAATCCTAGACAAATCCGAGAGAAATCCTAGACAAATCCAAGAGAAATCCTAGACAAATCCTAGAGAAATCCTAGAGAAATCCTAGACGAATCCTAGAGAAATTCTAGAGAAATCCTAGACAAATCCAAGAGAAATCCTAGAGAAATCCTAGACAAATTCTAGAGAAATCCTAGAGAAATCCTAGACAAATCCTAGAGTAATCCTAGAGAAACCTAGACAAATCCTAAAGAAAATCTAGACAAATCCTAGAGAAACCTAGATAAATCCTAGAGAAATTCTAGACAAATCCTAGACAAATTCTAGAGAAATCGTAGACAAATCTTAGAGAAATCCTAGAGAAACCTATACAAATCTTAAAGAAATCCTAGACAAATCCTAGAGAAACCTAGACAAATCCTAGAGAAATCCAAGAGAAATCCTAGAGAAATCCTAGACAAATCCTAGAGAAACCTAAACAAATTCTAGAGAAATCCTAAAGAAATCCTAGAGAAATCCTAGACAAATCCTAGAGAGATCCTAGACAAATTCTAGAGAGATCCTAGAGAAATCCTAGACAAATCCTAAAGAAATCCTAGAGAAATCCTAGACAAATCCAAGAGAAATCCTAGAGAAATCCTAGACAAATCCTAGAGAAACCTAGACAAATCCTAGAGAAATCCTAGACAAATCCTAGAGAAACCTAGACAAATCCTAGAGAAATCCTAGAGAAATCCTAGGCAAATCCTAGAGAAATTCTAGACAAATCCTAGAGAAATCCTATACAAATCCTAGACAAATCCTAGAGAAATTCTAGAGAAATCCTAGACAAATCCAAGAGAAATCCTAGAGAAATCCTAGACAAATTCTAGAGAAATCCTAGAGAAATCCTAGACAAATCCTAGAGTAATCCTAGAGAAACCTAGACAAATCCTAAAGAAATCCTAGACAAATCCTAGAGAAACCTACATAAATCCTAGAGAAATCCTAGACAAATCCTAGACAAATTCTAGAGAAATCGTAGACAAATCTTAGAGAAATCCTAGAGAAACCTATACAAATCTTAAAGAAATCCTAGACAAATCCTAGAGAAACCTAGACAAATCCTAGAGAAATCCTAGAGAAACCTAGACAAATCCTAGAGAAACCTAGACAAATCCTAGAGAAATCCAAGAGAAATCCTAGAGAAATCCTAAAGAAATCCTAGAGAAATCCTAGACAAATCCTAAAGAAATCCTAGAGAAATCCTAGAGAAATCCTAGACAAATCCAAGAGAAATCCAAGAGAAATCCTAGAGAAATCCTAGAGAAATCCTAGAAAAATTCTAAAAAATACTAGACAAATCCTAGAGAAATCCTAGACAAATCCAAGAGAAATCCTAGAGAAATCCCAGAGAAATCCTAGACAAATCATAAAGAAATCCTAGAAAAATCCTAGACAAATCCTAGACAAATCCTAGACAAATCCTAGACAAATCCTAGAGAAATCCTAGACAAACCCAAGAGAAATCCAAGAGAAATCCTAGAGAAATCCTAGACAAATCCTAGAGAAATCCTAGACAAATCCCAGAGCAATCCTAGAGAAATCCTAGACAAATGATAGAGGAATCCTAGACAAATCCTAGAGAAACCTAGACAAATCCTAAAGAAATCCTAGATAAATCCTAGACAAATCCTAGAGAAATCCTAGACAAATCCAAGAGAAATCCTAGAGAAATCCTAGAGAAATCCTAGAGAAATCCTAGACAAATCCTAGAGAAATCCTAGAGAAATCCTAGAGAAATCCTAGACGAATACTAGAGAAACCTAGACAAATCCTAGAGAAATCCTAGAGAAATTTTAGATGAATCCTAGAGAAATCCTAGACAAATCGTAGAGAAATCCTAGACAAATCCAAGAGAAATCCTAGAGAAATCCTAGAGAAATCCAAGAGAAATCCTAGAAAATCCAAGAGAAATTCTAGACAAATTCTAGAGAAATCCTAGACAAATCCTAGAGAGATCCTAGATAAATCCTAGAGAGATTCTAGAGAAATCCTAGACAAATCCTAAAGAAATCCTAGAGAAATCCTAGACAAATCCAAGAGAAATCCTAGAGAAATCCAAGCGAAATACTCGAGAAATCCAAGAGAAATCCTAGACAAATCCTAGACAAATCCTAGAGAAATCCTAGACAAATCCAACAGAAATCCAAGAGAAATCCTAGACAAATCCCAGAGGAATCCTAGAGAAATGGTAGAGAAATCCTAGACAAATCCTAGAGAAATCCTAGAGAAATCCTAGAGAAATTCTAGACGAATCCTAGAGAAATCCTAGACAAATCCCAGAGAAATCCTAGACAAATCATAGACGGATCCTAGACAAATCCTAGAGAAATCCAAGAGAAACCCAAGAGAAATCCTAGACAAATCCCAGAGGAATCCTAGAGAAATGGTAGAGAAATCCTAGACAAATCATAAAGAAATCCTAGAAAAATCCTAGACAAATCCTAGACAAATCCTAGACAAATCCTAGACAAATCCTAGAGAAATCCTAGACAAACCCAAGAGAAATCCAAGAGAAATCCTAGAGAAATCCTAGACAAATCCTAGAGAAATCCTAGACAAATCCCAGAGCAATCCTAGAGAAATCCTAGAGAAATCCTAGAGAAATCCTAGACAAATCCTAGAGAAATCCTAGAGAAATCCTAGAGAAATCCTAGACGAATACTAGAGAAACCTAGACAAATCCTAGAGAAATCCTAGAGAAATTTTAGATGAATCCTAGAGAAATCCTAGACAAATCGTAGAGAAATCCTAGACAAATCCAAGAGAAATCCTAGAGAAATCCTAGAGAAATCCAAGAGAAATCCTAGAAAATCCAAGAGAAATTCTAGACAAATTCTAGAGAAATCCTAGACAAATCCTAGAGAGATCCTAGATAAATCCTAGAGAGATTCTAGAGAAATCCTAGACAAATCCTAAAGAAATCCTAGAGAAATCCTAGACAAATCCAAGAGAAATCCTAGAGAAATCCAAGCGAAATACTCGAGAAATCCAAGAGAAATCCTAGACAAATCCTAGACAAATCCTAGAGAAATCCTAGACAAATCCAACAGAAATCCAAGAGAAATCCTAGACAAATCCCAGAGGAATCCTAGAGAAATGGTAGAGAAATCCTAGACAAATCCTAGAGAAATCCTAGAGAAATCCTAGAGAAATTCTAGACGAATCCTAGAGAAATCCTAGACAAATCCCAGAGAAATCCTAGACAAATCATAGACGGATCCTAGACAAATCCTAGAGAAATCCTAAAGAAATCCTAGAGAAATCCTAGACAAATCCTAAAGAAATCCTAGAGAAATCCTAAACAAATCCTAGAGAAACCTAGACAAATCCTAGAGAAATCCTAGAGAAATCATAGACGGATCCTAGACAAATCCTAGAGAAATCCTAAAGAAATCCTAGAGAAATCCTAGACAAATCCTAAAGAAATCCTAGAGAAATCCTAGAGAAATCCTAGACAAATCCAAGAGAAATCCAAGAGAAATCCTAGAGAAATCCAAGAGAAATACTAGAGAAATTCTAGAGAAATCCTAGAGAAATCCTAGACAAATCCTAGAGAAACCTAGACAAATCCTAGAGAAATCCTAGAGAAATCCTAGACAAATCCTAGAGAAATCCTAGACAAATCCTAGAGAAATCCTATACAAATCCTAGACAAATCCTAGAGAAATTCTAGAGAAATCCTAGAGAAATCCAAGAGAAATCCTAGAGAAATCCTAGACAAATTCTAGAGACATCCTAGAGAAATCCTAGACAAATCCGAGAGAAATCCTAGACAAATCCAAGAGAAATCCTAGACAAATCCTAGAGAAATCCTAGAGAAATCCTAGACGAATCCTAGAGAAATTCTAGAGAAATCCTAGACAAATCCAAGAGAAATCCTAGAGAAATCCTAGACAAATTCTAGAGAAATCCTAGAGAAATCCTAGACAAATCCTAGAGTAATCCTAGAGAAACCTAGACAAATCCTAAAGAAAATCTAGACAAATCCTAGAGAAACCTAGATAAATCCTAGAGAAATTCTAGACAAATCCTAGACAAATTCTAGAGAAATCGTAGACAAATCTTAGAGAAATCCTAGAGAAACCTATACAAATCTTAAAGAAATCCTAGACAAATCCTAGAGAAACCTAGACAAATCCTAGAGAAATCCAAGAGAAATCCTAGAGAAATCCTAGACAAATCCTAGAGAAACCTAAACAAATCCTAGAGAAATCCTAGACAAATCCTAGAGAAATCCTATACAAATCCTAGACAAATCCTAGAGAAATTCTAGAGAAATCCTAGAGAAATCCAAGAGAAATCCTAGAGAAATCCTAGACAAATTCTAGAGACATCCTAGAGAAATCCTAGACAAATCCGAGAGAAATCCTAGACAAATCCAAGAGAAATCCTAGACAAATCCTAGAGAAATCCTAGAGAAATCCTAGACGAATCCTAGAGAAATTCTAGAGAAATCCTAGACAAATCCAAGAGAAATCCTAGAGAAATCCTAGACAAATTCTAGAGAAATCCTAGAGAAATCCTAGACAAATCCTAGAGTAATCCTAGAGAAACCTAGACAAATCCTAAAGAAAATCTAGACAAATCCTAGAGAAACCTAGATAAATCCTAGAGAAATTCTAGACAAATCCTAGACAAATTCTAGAGAAATCGTAGACAAATCTTAGAGAAATCCTAGAGAAACCTATACAAATCTTAAAGAAATCCTAGACAAATCCTAGAGAAACCTAGACAAATCCTAGAGAAATCCAAGAGAAATCCTAGAGAAATCCTAGACAAATCCTAGAGAAACCTAAACAAATTCTAGAGAAATCCTAAAGAAATCCTAGAGAAATCCTAGACAAATCCTAGAGAGATCCTAGACAAATTCTAGAGAGATCCTAGAGAAATCCTAGACAAATCCTAAAGAAATCCTAGAGAAATCCTAGACAAATCCAAGAGAAATCCTAGAGAAATCCTAGACAAATCCTAGAGAAACCTAGACAAATCCTAGAGAAATCCTAGACAAATCCTAGAGAAACCTAGACAAATCCTAGAGAAATCCTAGAGAAATCCTAGGCAAATCCTAGAGAAATTCTAGACAAATCCTAGAGAAATCCTATACAAATCCTAGACAAATCCTAGAGAAATTCTAGAGAAATCCTAGACAAATCCAAGAGAAATCCTAGAGAAATCCTAGACAAATTCTAGAGAAATCCTAGAGAAATCCTAGACAAATCCTAGAGTAATCCTAGAGAAACCTAGACAAATCCTAAAGAAATCCTAGACAAATCCTAGAGAAACCTACATAAATCCTAGAGAAATCCTAGACAAATCCTAGACAAATTCTAGAGAAATCGTAGACAAATCTTAGAGAAATCCTAGAGAAACCTATACAAATCTTAAAGAAATCCTAGACAAATCCTAGAGAAACCTAGACAAATCCTAGAGAAATCCTAGAGAAACCTAGACAAATCCTAGAGAAACCTAGACAAATCCTAGAGAAATCCAAGAGAAATCCTAGAGAAATCCTAGACAAATCCTAGAGAAACCTAGACAAATCCTAGACAAATCCTAGAGAAACCTAGACAAATCCTAGAGAAATCCTAGACAAATCCTAGAGAAATCCTAGACAAATCCTAGAGAAATCCTAGACAAATCCTAGACAAATCCTAGACAAATCCTAGAGAAATCCTAGACAAATCCTAGACAAATCCTAGAGAAATCCTAGAGAAATCCTAGACAAATCCAAGAGAAATCCTAGAGAAATCCTAGACAAATTCTAGAGAAATCCTAGAGAAATCCTAAAGAAATCCTAGACAAATCCAAGAGAAATCCTAGAGAAATCCTAGACAAATTCTAGAGAAATCCTAGAGAAATCCTAGACAAATCCTAGAGTAATCCTAGAGAAACCTAGACAAATCCTAGAGAAATCCTAGACAAATCCTAGAGAAATCCTAGAGAAACCTAGACAAATCCTAGAGAAATCCTAGACAATTCTTAGACAAATTCTAGAGAAATCGTAGACAAATCCTAGAGAAATCCTAGAGAAACCTATACAAATCCTAAAGAAATCCTAGACAAATCCTAGAGAAACCTAGACAAATCCTAGACAAATCCTAGAGAAACCTAGACAAATCCTAGACAAATCCTAGACAAATCCAAGAGAAATCCAAGAGAAATCCTAGAGAAATCCTAGACAAATCCTAGAGAAATCCTAGACAAATCCTAGAGAAACCTAGACAAATCCTAGAGAAATCCTAAAGAAATCCTAGAGAAATCCTAGACAAATCCTAGAGAAATCCTAGACAAATCCAAGAGAAATCCTAGAGAAATCCTAGAGAAATCCTAGAGAAATCCTAGACAAATCCTAGAGAAATCCTAGAGACATCCTAGACGAATACTAGAGAAACCTAGACAAATCCTAGAGAAATCCTAGAGAAATTCTAGACGAATCCTAGAGAAATCCTAGACAAATCTTAGAGAAATCCTAGACAAATCTAAGAGAAATCCTAGACAAATCCTAGAGAAATCCTAGACAAATCCTAGAGAAACCTAGACAAATCCTAGAGAAATCCTAGAGAAATCCTAGACAAATCCTAGAGAAATCCTAGACAAATCCTAGAGAAATCCTATACAAATCCTACATAAATCCTAGAGAAATCCTAGACAAATCCTAGACAAATTCTAGAGAAATCGTAGACAAATCTTAAAGAAATCCTAGACAAATCCTAGAGAAACCTAGACAAATCCTAGAGAAATCCTAGAGAAACCTAGACAAATCCTAGAGAAACCTAGACAAATCCTAGAGAAATCCAAGAGAAATCCTAGAGAAATCCTAGAGAAATCCTAGAGAAATCCTAGACAAATCCTAGAGAAATCCTAGAGACATCCTAGACGAATACTAGAGAAACCTAGACAAATCCTAGAGAAATCCTAGAGAAATTCTAGACGAATCCTAGAGAAATCCTAGACAAATCTTAGAGAAATCCTAGACAAATCTAAGAGAAATCCTAGACAAATCCTAGAGAAATCCTAGACAAATCCTAGAGAAACCTAGACAAATCCTAGAGAAATCCTAGAGAAATCCTAGACAAATCCTAGAGAAATCCTAGACAAATCCTAGAGAAATCCTATACAAATCCTACATAAATCCTAGAGAAATCCTAGACAAATCCTAGACAAATTCTAGAGAAATCGTAGACAAATCTTAAAGAAATCCTAGACAAATCCTAGAGAAACCTAGACAAATCCTAGAGAAATCCTAGAGAAACCTAGACAAATCCTAGAGAAACCTAGACAAATCCTAGAGAAATCCAAGAGAAATCCTAGAGAAATCCTAGACAAATCCTAGAGAAACCTAGACAAATCCTAGACAAATCCTAGAGAAACCTAGACAAATCCTAGAGAAATCCTAGACAAATCCTAGAGAAATCCTAGACAAATCCTAGACAAATCCTAGACAAATCCTAGAGAAATCCTAGACAAATCCTAGACAAATCCAAGAGAAATTTTAGACAAATCCTAGAGAAATCCTAGACAAATCCTAGAGAAACCTAGACAAATCCTAGAGAAATCCTAGAGAAATCCTAGACAAATCCTAGAGAAATCCTATACAAATCCTAGTCGAATCCTAGAGAAATTCTAGAGAAATCCTAGACAAATCCAAGAGAAATCCTAGAGAAACCTAGACAAATCCTAAAGAAATCCTAGACAAATCCTAGAGAAACCTAGACAAATCCTAGAGAAATCCTAGAGAAACCTAGACAAATCCTAGAGAAACCTAGACAAATCCTAGAGAAATCCAAGAGAAATCCTAGAGAAATCCTAGACAAATCCTAGAGAAACCTACACAAATCCTAGAGAAATCCTAGACAAATCCAAGAAAAATCCTAGAGAAATCCTAGACAAATCCTAGAGAAACCTAGACAAATCCTAGAGAAATCCTAAAGAAATCCTAGAGAAATCCTAGACAAATCCTAAAGAAATCCTAGAGAAATCCTAGAGAAATCCTAGACAAATCCAAGAGAAATCCAAGAGAAATCCTAGAGAAATCCTAGAAAAATTCTAAAAAATACTAGACAAATCCTAGAGAAATCCTAGACAAATCCAAGAGAAATCCAAGAGAAATCCCAGAGAAATCCTAGAGAAATCCTCGAGAAATCCAAGAGAAATCCTAGACAAATCCTAGAGAAATCCTAGACAAATCCAAGAGAAACCCAAGAGAAATCCTAGACAAATCCCAGAGGAATCCTAGAGAAATGGTAGAGAAATCCTAGACAAATCATAAAGAAATCCTAGAAAAATCCTAGACAAATCCTAGACAAATCCTAGACAAATCCTAGACAAATCCTAGACAAATCCTAGACAAATCCCAGAGCAATCCTAGAGAAATCCTAGACAAATGATAGAGGAATCCTAGACAAATCCTAGAGAAACCTAGACAAATCCTAGAGAAATCCTAAAGAAATCCTAGAGAAATCCTAGACAAATCCTAGAGAAATCCTAGACAAATCCAAGAGAAATCCTAGAGAAATCCTAGAGAAATCCTAGAGAAATCCTAGACAAATCCTAGAGAAATCCTAGAGAAATCCTAGACGAATACTAGAGAAACCTAGACAAATCCTAGAGAAATCCTAGAGAAATTCTAGATGAATCCTAGAGAAATCCTAGACAAATCCTAGAGAAATCCTAGACAAATCCAAGAGAAATCCTAGAGAAATCCTAGAGAAATCCAAGAGAAATCCTAGAAAATCCAAGAGAAATTCTAGACAAATTCTAGAGAAATCCTAGACAAATCCTAGAGAGATCCTAGATAAATCCTAGAGAGATTCTAGAGAAATCCTAGACAAATCCTAAAGAAATCCTAGAGAAATCCTAGACAAATCCAAGAGAAATCCTAGAGAAATCCAAGCGAAATACTCGAGAAATCCAAGAGAAATCCTAGACAAATCCTAGACAAATCCTAGAGAAATCCTAGACAAATCCAACAGAAATCCAAGAGAAATCCTAGACAAATCCCAGAGGAATCCTAGAGAAATGGTAGAGAAATCCTAGACAAATCCTAGAGAAATCCTAGAGAAATCCTAGAGAAATTCTAGACGAATCCTAGAGAAATCCTAGACAAATCGTAGAGAAATCCTAGACAAATCCAAGAGAAATCCTAGACAAATCCTAGAGAAACCCTAGACAAATCCTAGAGAAACCTAGACAAATCCTAAAGAAATCCTAGAGAAATCCTAGACAAATCCAAGAGAAATCCTAGAGAAATCCTAGACAAATCCTAGAGAAACCTAGACAAATCCCAGAGAAATCCTAGAGAAATCATAGACGGATCCTAGACAAATCCTAGAGAAATCCTAAAGAAATCCTAGAGAAATCCTAGACAAATCCTAAAGAAATCCTAGAGAAATCCTAGACAAATCCTAGAGAAACCTAGACAAATCCTAGAGAAATCCTAGAGAAACCTAGACAAATCCTAGAGAAACCTAGACAAATCCTAGAGAAATCCAAGAGAAATCCTAGAGAAATCCTAGACAAATCCTAGAGAAACCTAGACAAATCCTAGACAAATCCTAGAGAAACCTAGACAAATCCTAGAGAAATCCTAGACAAATCCTAGAGAAACCTAGACAAATCCTAGAGAAATCCTAGAGAAACCTAGACAAATCCTAGAGAAACCTAGACAAATCCTAGACAAATCCTAGAGAAACCTAGACAAATCCTAGAGAAATCCTAGAGAAACCTAGACAAATCCTAGAGAAATCCTAGACAAATCCTAGAGAAATCCTAGAAAAATCCAAGAGAAATCATAGTCGGATCCTAAAGAAATCCTAGACAAATCCAAGAGAAATCCTAGACAAATCCTAGAGAAATCCTAGAGAAATCCTAGACAAATCCTAGAAAAATCCTAGAGAAATCCTAGACAAAACCTAGAGAAATCCTAGACAAATCCAAGAGAAATCCAAGAGAAATCCTAGAGAAATCCTAGACAAATCCTAGAGAAATCCTAGAGAAATCCTAGACGAAAACTAGACAAATCCTAGACAAATCCTAGAGAAATCCCAGAAAAATCCTAGACAAATCCCAGATCAATCCTAGAGAAATCCTAGACAAATGATAGAGAAATCCTAGACAAATCCTAGAGAAATCCTAGACAAATCCTAGAGAAACCTAGACAAATCCTAGGGAAATCCTAAAGAAATCCTAGAGAAATCCTAGACAAATCCTAGAGAAATCCTAGACAAATCCAAGAGAAATCCTAGAGAAATCCTAGAGAAATCCTAGAGAAATCCTAGACAAATCCTAGAGAAATCCTAGAGAAATCCTAGAGAAATCCTAGACAAATCCAAGAGAAATCCAAGAGAAATCCTAGAGAAATCCTAGAGAAATCCTAGAAAAATTCTAAAAAATACTAGACAAATCCTAGAGAAATCCTAGACAAATCCAAGAGAAATCCTAGAGAAATCCCAGAGAAATCCTAGAGAAATCCTCGAGAAATCCAAGAGAAATCCTAGACAAATCCTAGACAAATCCTAGAGAAATCCTAGACAAATCCAAGAGAAACCCAAGAGAAATCCTAGACAAATCCCAGAGGAATCCTAGAGAAATGGTAGAGAAATCCTAGACAAATCATAAAGAAATCCTAGAAAAATCCTAGACAAATCCTAGACAAATCCTAGACAAATCCTAGACAAATCCTAGAGAAATCCTAGACAAACCCAAGAGAAATCCAAGAGAAATCCTAGAGAAATCCTAGACAAATCCTAGAGAAATCCTAGACAAATCCCAGAGCAATCCTAGAGAAATCCTAGACAAATGATAGAGGAATCCTAGACAAATCCTAGAGAAACCTAGACAAATCCTAAAGAAATCCTAGATAAATCCTAGACAAATCCTAGAGAAATCCTAGACAAATCCAAGAGAAATCCTAGAGAAATCCTAGAGAAATCCTAGAGAAATCCTAGACAAATCCTAGAGAAATCCTAGAGAAATCCTAGAGAAATCCTAGACGAATACTAGAGAAACCTAGACAAATCCTAGAGAAATCCTAGAGAAATTTTAGATGAATCCTAGAGAAATCCTAGACAAATCGTAGAGAAATCCTAGACAAATCCAAGAGAAATCCTAGAGAAATCCTAGAGAAATCCAAGAGAAATCCTAGAAAATCCAAGAGAAATTCTAGACAAATTCTAGAGAAATCCTAGACAAATCCTAGAGAGATCCTAGATAAATCCTAGAGAGATTCTAGAGAAATCCTAGACAAATCCTAAAGAAATCCTAGAGAAATCCTAGACAAATCCAAGAGAAATCCTAGAGAAATCCAAGCGAAATACTCGAGAAATCCAAGAGAAATCCTAGACAAATCCTAGACAAATCCTAGAGAAATCCTAGACAAATCCAACAGAAATCCAAGAGAAATCCTAGACAAATCCCAGAGGAATCCTAGAGAAATGGTAGAGAAATCCTAGACAAATCCTAGAGAAATCCTAGAGAAATCCTAGAGAAATTCTAGACGAATCCTAGAGAAATCCTAGACAAATCCCAGAGAAATCCTAGACAAATCCTAGAGAAATCCTAAAGAAATCCTAGAGAAATCCTAGACAAATCCTAAAGAAATCCTAGAGAAATCCTAGACAAATCCTAGAGAAACCTAGACAAATCCTAGAGAAATCCTAGAGAAATCATAGACGGATCCTAGACAAATCCTAGAGAAATCCTAAAGAAATCCTAGAGAAATCCTAGACAAATCCTAAAGAAATCCTAGAGAAATCCTAGAGAAATCCTAGACAAATCCAAGAGAAATCCAAGAGAAATCCTAGAGAAATCCAAGAGAAATACTAGAGAAATTCTAGAGAAATCCTAGAGAAATCCTAGACAAATCCTAGAGAAACCTAGACAAATCCTAGAGAAATCCTAGAGAAATCCTAGACAAATCCTAGAGAAATCCTAGACAAATCCTAGAGAAATCCTATACAAATCCTAGACAAATCCTAGAGAAATTCTAGAGAAATCCTAGAGAAATCCAAGAGAAATCCTAGAGAAATCCTAGACAAATTCTAGAGACATCCTAGAGAAATCCTAGACAAATCCGAGAGAAATCCTAGACAAATCCAAGAGAAATCCTAGACAAATCCTAGAGAAATCCTAGAGAAATCCTAGACGAATCCTAGAGAAATTCTAGAGAAATCCTAGACAAATCCAAGAGAAATCCTAGAGAAATCCTAGACAAATTCTAGAGAAATCCTAGAGAAATCCTAGACAAATCCTAGAGTAATCCTAGAGAAACCTAGACAAATCCTAAAGAAAATCTAGACAAATCCTAGAGAAACCTAGATAAATCCTAGAGAAATTCTAGACAAATCCTAGACAAATTCTAGAGAAATCGTAGACAAATCTTAGAGAAATCCTAGAGAAACCTATACAAATCTTAAAGAAATCCTAGACAAATCCTAGAGAAACCTAGACAAATCCTAGAGAAATCCAAGAGAAATCCTAGAGAAATCCTAGACAAATCCTAGAGAAACCTAAACAAATTCTAGAGAAATCCTAAAGAAATCCTAGAGAAATCCTAGACAAATCCTAGAGAGATCCTAGACAAATTCTAGAGAGATCCTAGAGAAATCCTAGACAAATCCTAAAGAAATCCTAGAGAAATCCTAGACAAATCCAAGAGAAATCCTAGAGAAATCCTAGACAAATCCTAGAGAAACCTAGACAAATCCTAGAGATATTCTAGACGAATCCAAGAGAAATCCTAGACAAATCCAAGAGAAATCCAAGAGAAATCCTTGAGAAATCCTAGAGAAATCCTAGACAAATCCAAGAGAAATCCACGAGAAATCCTAGAGAAATCCCAGAGAAATCCTAGAGAAATCCAAGAGAAATCCAAGAGACATCCTAGACAAATCCTAGACGAATCCTAGAGAAATCCTAGACAAATCTAAGAGAAATCCAAGAGAAATCCTAGAGAAATCCTAGAGAAATCCCAGAGAAATCCTAGACAAATCCCAGAGCAATCCTAGAGAAATCCTAGACAAATGATAGAGAAATCCTAGACAAATCCTAGAGAAATCCTAGACAAATCCTAGACAAATCCTATACAAATCCTAGACAAATCCTAGACAAATCCTAGACAAATCCTAGACAAATCCAAGAGAAATCCAAGAGAAATCCTAGAGAAATCCTAGACAAATCCTAGAGAAATCCTAGACAAATCCTAGAGAAACCTAGACAAATCCTAGAGAAATCCTAAAGAAATCCTAGAGAAATCCTAGACAAATCCTAGAGAAATCCTAGACAAATCCAAGAGAAATCCTAGAGAAATCTTAGAGAAATCCTAGACAAATCTAAGAGAAATCCTAGACAAATCCTAGAGAAATCCTAGACAAATCCTAGAGAAACCTAGACAAATCCTAGAGAAATCCTAGAGAAATCCTAGGCAAATCCTAGAGAAATTCTAGACAAATCCTAGAGAAATCCTATACAAATCCTAGACAAATCCTAGAGAAATTCTAGAGAAATCCTAGACAAATCCAAGAGAAATCCTAGAGAAATCCTAGACAAATTCTAGAGAAATCCTAGAGAAATCCTAGACAAATCCTAGAGTAATCCTAGAGAAACCTAGACAAATCCTAAAGAAATCCTAGACAAATCCTAGAGAAACCTACATAAATCCTAGAGAAATCCTAGACAAATCCTAGACAAATTCTAGAGAAATCGTAGACAAATCTTAGAGAAATCCTAGAGAAACCTATACAAATCTTAAAGAAATCCTAGACAAATCCTAGAGAAACCTAGACAAATCCTAGAGAAATCCTAGAGAAACCTAGACAAATCCTAGAGAAACCTAGACAAATCCTAGAGAAATCCAAGAGAAATCCTAGAGAAATCCTAGACAAATCCTAGAGAAACCTAGACAAATCCT